>NC_048582.1:10483041-10508041 GCF_013265735.2 Oncorhynchus mykiss | reverse complement strand
GTATCAGTTTAACAGTAACAACAGTATCAGTTTAACAGTAACAACAGTATCAGTATAACAGTAACAACAATAACAACAGTAACAACAGTATCAGTATAACAGTAACAACAATAACAACAGTAACAACAGTATCAGTATAACAGTAACAACAGTATCAGTATAACAGTAACAACAATAACAACAGTATCAGTATAACAGTAACAACAATAACAACAGTAACAACAGTATCAGTATAACAGTAACAACAATAACAACAGTATCAGTATAACAGTAACAACAATAACAACAGTAACAACAGTATCAGTATAACAGTAACAACAATAACAACAGTAACAACAGTATCAGTATAACAGTAACAACAGTATCAGTATAACAGTAACAACAATAACAACAGTATCAGTATAACAGTAACAACAATAACAACAGTAACAACAGTATCAGTATAACAGTAACAACAGTATCAGTATAACAGTAACAACAATAACAACAGTATCAGTATAACAGTAACAACAGTATCAGTATAACAGTAACAACCGTATCAGTATAACAGTAACAACAGTATCAGTAACAACAATAACAACAGTAACAACAGTATCAGTATAACAGTAACAACAGTATCAGTATAACAGTAACAACAGTATCAGTATAACAGTAACAACAGTAACAACAGTATCAGTATAACAGTAACAACAGTAACAACAGTATCAGTATAACAGTAACAACAGTAACAACAGTATCAGTATAACAGTAACAACAGTATCAGTATAACAGTAACAACAGTAACAACAGTATCAGTATAACAGTAACAACAGTAACAACAGTATCAGTATAACAGTAACAACCGTATCAGTATAACAGTAACAACAATAACAACAGTATCAGTATAACAGTAACAACCGTATCAGTATAACAGTAACAACAATAACAACAGTATCAGTATAACAGTAACAACAGTATCAGTATCACAGTAACAACAATAACAACAGTATCAGTATAACAGTAACAACCGTATCAGTATAACAGTAACAACAATAACAACAGTATCAGTATAACAGTAACAACCGTATCAGTATAACAGTAACAACAATAACAACAGTATCAGTATAACAGTAACAACCGTATCAGTATAACAGTAACAACAATAACAACAGTATCAGTATAACAGTAACAACAGTATCAGTATAACAGTAACAACAGTATCAGTATAACAGTAACAACCGTATCAGTATAACAGTAACAACAGTAACAACAGTATCAGTAACAACAATAACAACAGTAACAACAGTATCAGTATAACAGTAACAACAGTATCAGTATAACAGTAACAACAGTATCAGTATAACAGTATCAACAGTATCAGTATAACAGTAACAACAGTAACAACAGTATCAGTAACAACAATAACAACAGTAACAACAGTATCAGTATAACAGTAACAACAGTATCAGTATAACAGTAACAACAGTATCAGTATAACAGTAACAACAGTATCAGTATAACAGTAACAACAGTAACAACAGTATCAGTAACAACAATAACAACAGTAACAACAGTATCAGTATAACAGTAACAACAGTGACAACAGTATCAGTATAACAGTAACAACAGTAGCAACAGTATCAGTATAACAATAACAACAGTAACAACAGTATCAGTATAACAGTAACAACAGTAACAACAGTATCAGTATAACAGTAACAACAGTAACAACAGTATCAGTATAACAGTATAACAGTAACAACAGTATCAGTATAACAGTAACAACCGTATCAGTATAACAGTAACAACAATAACAACAGTAACAACAGTATCAGTATAACAGTAACAACAGTAACAACAGTATCAGTATAACAATAACAACAGTATCAGTATAACAGTAACAACAGTAACAACAGTAACAACAGTAACAACAGTATCAGTATAACAGTAACAACAGTAACAACAGTAACAACAGTATCAGTATAACAGCAACAACAGTATCAGTATAACAGTAACAACAGTGTCAGTATAACAGTAACACAGTATCAGTATAACACTAACAACAGTGTCAGTATAACAGTAACAACAATATCAGTATAACAGTAACAACAGTGACAACAATATCAGTATAACAGTAACAACAGTAACAGTATAACAGTAACAACAGTAACAACAGTAACAGTAACAACAGTATCAGTATCACAGTAACAACAGTAACAACCGTATCAGTATAACAGTAACAACAGTATCAGTATAACAGTAACAACAGTGACAACAGTATCAGTATAACAGTAACAACAGTAGCAACAGTATCAGTATAACAGTAACAACAGTAACAACAGTATCAGTATAACAGTAACAACAGTAACAACAGTATCAGTATAACAGTAACAACAGTAGCAACAGTATCAGTATAACAGTAACAACAGTAACAACAGTATCAGTATAACAGTAACAACAGTAACAACAGTATCAGTATAACAGTAACAACAGTAACAACCGTATCAGTATAACAGTAACAACAGTGACAACAGTATCAGTATAACAGTAACAACAGTAACAACAGTGTCAGTATAACAGTAACAACAGTAACAACAGTATCAGTATAACAGTAACAACAGTAACAACAGTGTCAGTATAACAGTAACAACAGTGTCAGCATAACAGTAACAACAGTAACAACAGTAGCAGTATAACAGTAACAACAGTGTCAGTATAACAGTAACAACAGTATCAGTATAACAGTAACAACAGTATCAGTATAACAGTAACAACAGTATCAGTATAACAGTAACAACAGTAACAACAGTATCAGTATAACAGTAACAACAATAACAACAGTATCAGTATAACAGTAACAACAGCAACAACAGTATCAGTATGACAGTAACAACAGCAACAACAGTATCAGTATAACAGTATAACAGTAACAACAGTATCAGTATAACAGTAACAACAGTATCAGTATAACAGTAACAACAGTAACAACAGTGTCAGTATAACAGTAAAAACAGTGACAACAGTATCAGTATAACAGTAATAACAGTATCAGTATAACAGTTACAAC
This sequence comes from Oncorhynchus mykiss, assembly GCF_013265735.2. Lineage (NCBI taxonomy): Eukaryota > Metazoa > Chordata > Actinopteri > Salmoniformes > Salmonidae > Oncorhynchus > Oncorhynchus mykiss. Next base: position 10,504,995 of record NC_048582.1, on the reverse strand, counting down.
AGTAACATCAGTATCAGTATAACAGTAACAACAGTAACAACAGTATCAGTATAACAGTAACAACACTAACAACCGTATCAGTATAACAGTAACAACCGTATCAGTATAACAGTAACAACAGAGTCAGTATAACAGTAACACCAGTATCAGTATAACAGTAACAACAGTGTTAGTACAACAGTAACAACAGTATCAGTACAACAGTAACAACAGTAACAACTGAGTCAGTATTACAGTAACAACAGACTCAGTATAACAGTAACAACAGTGTTAGTACAACAGTAACAACAGTATCAGTACAACAGTAACAACAGTATCAGTACAACTGTAACAACAGTAACAACAGTAACAACTGAGTCAGTATAACAGTAACAACAGTGTCAGCATAACAGTAACAACAGTAACAGTATAACAGTAACAACAGTGTCAGTATAACAGTAACAACAGTATCAATATAACAGTAACAACAATATCAGTATAACAGTAACAACAGTAACAACAGTATCCGTATAACAGTAACAACAATAACAACAGTATCAGTATAACAGTAACAACAGCAACAACAGTATCAGTATAACAGTAACAACAGTATCAGTATAACAGTTACAACAGTAACATCAGTATCAGTATAACAGTATAACAGTGACAACAGTATCTGTATAACAGTAACAACAGTATCAGTATAACAGTTACAACAGTAACATCAGTATCAGTATAACAGTAACAACAGTAACAACAGTATCAGTATAACAGTAACAACAGTAACAACCGTATCAGTATAACAGTAACAACCGTATCAGTATAACATTAACAACAGAGTCAGTATAACAGTAACACCAGTATCAGTATAACAGTAACAACAGTGTTAGTACAACAGTAACAACAGTATCAGTACAACAGTAACAACAGTAACAACTGAGTCAGTATTACAGTAACAACAGACTCAGTATAACAGTAACAACAGTGTTAGTACAACAGTAACAACAGTATCAGTACAACAGTAACAACAGTATCAGTACAACTGTAACAACAGTAACAACAGTAACAACAGAGTCAGTATAACAGTAACACCAGTATCAGTATAACAGTAACAACAGTGTTAGTACAACAGTAACAACAGTATCAGTACAACAGTAACAACAGTAACAACTGAGTCAGTATTACAGTAACAACAGACTCAGTATAACAGTAACAACAGTGTTAGTATAACAGTAACAACAGAGTCAGTATAACAGTAACAACAGTAACAACAGTAACAACTGAGTCAGTATAACATTAACAACAGACTCAGTATAACAGTAACAACAGTGTTAGTATAACAGTAACAACAGAGTCAGTATAACAGTAACAACAGTATCAGTACAACTGTAATAACAGAGTCAGTATAACAGTAACAACAGTAACAACAGTATCAGTACAACTGTAACAACAGTATCAGTATAACAGTAACAACAGTAACAACAGTATCAGTACAACTGTAACAACAGAGTCAGTATAACAGTAACAACAGTAACAACAGTATCAGTACAACTGTAACAACAAAGTCAGTATAATAGTAACAACAGTATCAGTACAACTGTAACAACAGAGTCAGTATAACAGTAACAACAGTAACAACAGTAACAACAATGTCAGTATAACAGTAACAACATGGTTGCCAAAAAACAATTCCCAAAATAATAACATTATCAATACTGTGTCCAAAATGGCATGCCTTCTACTTACAAAAGTTACATATTGTCATCGTACTACATACTATTTTGAACGTTCTGTTTAGTAAATAGATATGCAGTCAGCAACAACTATCAACCTACTACTCATCCATACTAAGAAGGATTCATCTGATTCACCTTGTTCCCCGCCATTTGTCCGTGTCTGTAGAGTATGTCCCCTATTCTGATTACCAGCTGTTATCAAACACACGTGGGTGTGAAAAGACACTTCTCTTCCTCAGTAACATTCTACGAGATGAAAAGACAAAATGAGTAAGACATCCTGGTATTAAAGCATATAACATTTGTGTAACATCAAATTGTATTTCACATGCCCAAAATGCCTACTATTTAGAATGCAACAATGGGTATTTGGACACGTTCAGTGTGTCTCATTTCTGAGCCAGTCCAGATTTGGATTAGATCGGTAATGAATATGGTTATAGCTCTACTGTGCCCATCGATAGACTAGGTGCAATTGACACCATTATTCTCACACCTATCCAGTTCTCTCAGATCTACACAGGTGCCTAGGGGGTAGGCGCTAGGGGGTAGGGGATACGGAGTAGTGGATACGGGGTAGGGGGTAGAGGTTAGGGATAGGGGGTAGAGTTTAGGGGTAGGGGGTAGAGGTTAGGGGCTCGGGGGTAGGGGCTAGGGGTTGTAAGGACTAGGGTTGGGTGGGATTGGGCACTAAGTTCTGCTGTGATTGGGAAAAGACTGAGCTATTTGAGAGAAACAACCCACTTCCGTTCAACTGTTCAGCTACTTTTCAACTGTTCAACTGTGCACCTGCCCACACACAGCTCTCTGTCTATGCCTGGGGACAGATAGGGAAGCAGCCACAATGACTCTGCATCAAGCTGGAACACGCACCGGCAGTGCCCCCGAGTCACACACACACTCTCCACCTCTTTCCTTCACACACACACACACACACACACACACACACACACACACACACACACACACACACACACACACACACACACACACACACACACACACACTAAATCCCACCTACTATACCTAGCTTTTCAGTTTGCATTCCAGTAAACACACACATAATGCAACACTAAATAAGCCATTGTATACTCATCAATTGTGACACACAGGGAATAATCCACCATATGAACATCATCCATAATGATCACAATAATCCACCATATGAACATCATCCATAATGATCACAATAACCCACCATATGAACATCATCCATAATGATCACAATAATCCACCATATGAACATCATCCATAATGATCACAATAATCCACCATATGAACATCATCCATAATGATCACACAAACAAGATAAATTAGCCACACATTACTCATCACTGATGCAGCTGCGTCTGCGAACACACATGTGGAGGGGAGGGAAAGGTTGAGATAAGTGCATTACCTGGAAGAGAGGGAGAGAGAGAGAGAGAGAGAGAGAGAGAGAGAGAGAGAGGGAGAGAGAGAGAGAGAGAGAGAGGGAGAGAGAGAGAGAGAGAGAGAGAGAGAGAGAGAGAGAGAGAGAGAGAGAGACCATATTAGAGACACATATTTCCCAAAGAATTCGAAAACAAATCCAATTTTGATAAACTCCCATATCTACTGAGTGAAATTCCACAGTGTGACATCACAGCAGCAAGATTTGTGACCTGTTGCCACAATAAAAGGGCAACCAGTGAAGAACAAACACCATTGTGAATACAACCTATATAAATGCTTATTTATTTTCTCGTTTGTACTTTGACTATTTGCACATATTTACAACACTGTATATATACATAATGTGACATTTGAAATGTCTATATTATTTTGGAACTTCTGTGAGTGTAATGTCAACTGTTCATTTTATTGTTTATTTCACTTTTGCATATTATCTACTCCACTTGCTTTGGCAATAAAGCCCTTGAACTGAATTTAATTGAGATAGAGTGAGAGAGAGAGAGAGAGAGAGAGAGAGAGAGAGAGAGAGAGAGTGGAGGAGAGATAGAGAGAGAGAGAGAGAGAGAGAGAGAGAGAGAGAGAGAGAGAGAGAGAGAGAGAGAGACAGAGAGAGAGAGAGAGAGAGAGAGAGAGAGAGAGAGAGACAGAGAGAGAGAGAGAGAGAGACAGAGAGAGAGAGACACAAAGAGAGAGAGAGAGAGAGACAGAGAGAGAGAGAGAGAGAGAGAGAGAGAGAGAGTGGAGGAGAGAGAGAGACAGAGAGAGAGAGAGAGAGAGAGAGAGACAGAGAGAGAGAGAGAGAGAGAGAGACAGAGAGAGAGAGACACAGAGAGAGAGAGAGAGAGAGACAGAGAGAGAGAGAGAGAGGGAGAGAGAGAGATAGACAGAGAGAGAGAGAGAGAGAGAGAGACAGAGAGAGAGAGAGAGAGAGAGAGAGAGAGAGAGAGAGAGAGAGAGAGAGAGAGAGACAGAAAGAAGAAGAGATAGAGAGAGAGACAGAAGGAAGAGAGGAGAGAGGTAGAAGAAAGAGAGGAGATAGAGAAGAGAGGAGAGAGAATGGAAGAGGGGAGAGGGTGAGAGAGAGAAGGAAGGAAGAGAGAGAGGGAGGGAGGAGAGAAAGAGAGATTGAGAGAGAGAGAGATAATATCATGTTAGAGAGATCTTGTTTGCGTTTACATAGGAAGTGACTGAGTGGCAGGTAGAGAATATTACATTGACTGTCAGATGAAAATCGAATGCATATTGTTGGTATGAGTCACAGTAAGCATACCTCGCCTGACTCAGAACAGCCCATCTCCTGTTTCTGGAGCCTTACGGTAAACAGTATATGGTACATAAAGTCCATGTTGAGCCATCACATCCCATCCTCTAGTCAGGACAAAGATCCTCAACACACTTTAACATGATAATTTGGCATCCAGTCTACTCACAGCAGACACAGCACATATAACTGTTGTACATGTTTCATTGATGTATGTGTCTCCTTTTGTCCACACTTCTTGAAGGGTTGATGAACATTGTAGTAAACCTTAAATGGTGTGATTTGTTGAAGTTGGACTGCTGTATAGTGTTTGATAATGGGACATTGCCACATCCACGTCATCCAGCTCACACACTCGCACACTCATATACTCACAAAACACACACACACACACTCACAGCCTCACAACACACACACACACACACACACACACAATGCTCGCGGATACAATTTTCAGAACAATTTAACTTTTTAATTGGGAAGAAAAACGAGACTGTGTGTTGTAATAGGGCAGACACAGAGACACTAAGTGATAGACTGAGGATGAGAGAGAAACGATACAGTATGTTGAGATAGAGCAGACACTAAGTCACAGAGTGATAGACTGAGGCTGAGAGAGAAACGATACAGTATGTTGAGATAGAGCAGACACTAAGTCACAGAGTGATAGACTGAGGCTGAGAGAGAAACGATACTGTATGTTGAGATAGAGCAGCCACTAAGTCACAGAGTGATAGACTGAGGCTGAGAGAGAAACGATACAGTATGTTGAGATAGAGCAGCCACTAAGTCACAGAGTGATAGACAGAGGCTGAGAGAGAAACGATACAGTATGTTGAGATAGAGCAGCCACTAAGTCACAGAGTGATAGACTGAGGCTGAGAGAGAAACGATACAGTATGTTGAGATAGAGCAGACACTAAGTCACAGAGTGATAGACTGAGGCTGAGAGAGAAACGATACTGTATGTTGAGATAGAGCAGCCACTAAGTCACAGAGTGATAGACTGAGGCTGAGAGAGAAACGATACAGTATGTTGAGATAGAGCAGCCACTAAGTCACAGAGTGATAGACTGAGGCTGAGAGAGAAACGATACAGTATGTTGAGATAGAGCAGACACTAAGTCACAGAGTGATAGACTGAGGCTGAGAGAGAAACGATACAGTATGTTGAGATAGAGCAGACACTAAGTCACAGAGTGATAGACTGAGGCTGAGAGAGAAACGATACTGTATGTTGAGATAGAGCAGCCACTAAGTCACAGAGTGATAGACTGAGGCTGAGAGAGAAACGATACAGTATGTTGAGATAGAGCAGCCACTAAGTCACAGAGTGATAGACTGAGGCTGAGAGAGAAACGATACAGTATGTTGAGATAGAGCAGCCACTAAGTCACAGAGTGATAGACTGAGGCTGAGAGAGAAACGATACAGTATGTTGAGATAGAGCAGACACTAAGTCACAGAGTGATAGACTGAGGCTGAGAGAGAAACGATACTGTATGTTGAGATAGAGCAGCCACTAAGTCACAGAGTGATAGACTGATTCTGAGATAGAAACGATACAGTATGTTGAGATAGAGCAGCCACTAAGTCACAGAGTGATAGACTGAGGCTGAGAGAGAAACGATACAGTATGTTGAGATAGAGCAGCCACTAAGTCACAGAGTGATAGACTGAGGCTGAGAGAGAAACGACACAGTATGTTGAGATAGAGCAGACACTAAGTCACAGAGTGATAGACTGAGGCTGAGAGAGAAACGATACTGTATGTTGAGATAGAGCAGCCACTAAGTCACAGAGTGATAGACTGAGGCTGAGATAGAAACGATACTGTATGTTGAGATAGAGCAGACACTAAGTCACAGAGTGATAGACTGAGGCTGAGAGAGAAACGATACTGTATGTTGAGATAGAGCAGACACTAAGTCACAGAGTGATAGACTGAGGCTGAGAGAGAAACGATACTGTATGTTGAGATAGAGCAGACACTAAGTCACAGAGTGATAGACTGAGGCTGAGAGAGAAATGATACTGTATGTTGAGATAGGGCAGACACTAAGTCACAGAGTGATAGACTGAGGCTGAGAGAGAAACGATACTGTATGTTGAGATAGAGCAGACACTAAGTCACAGAGTGATAGACTGAGGCTGAGAGAGAAACGATACTGTATGTTGAGATAGAGCAGACACTAAGTCACAGAGTGATAGACTGAGGCTGAGAGAGAAACAATACTGTATGTTGAGATAGGGCAGACACTAAGTCACAGAGTGATAGACTGAGGCTGAGAGAGAAACGATACTGTATGTTGAGATAGAGCAGACACTAAGTCACAGAGTGATAGACTGAGGCTGAGAGAGAAACGATACTGTATGTTGAGATAGAGCAGACACTAAGTCACAGAGTGATAGACTGAGGCTGAGATAGAAACGATACTGTATGTTGAGATAGAGCAGACACTAAGTCACAGAGTGATAGACTGAGGCTGAGAGAGAAACGATACTGTATGTTGAGATAGAGCAGACACTAAGTCACAGAGTGATAGACTGAGGCTGAGAGAGAAACGATACAGTATGTTGAGATAGAGCAGACACTAAGTCACAGAGTGATAGACTGAGGCTGAGATAGAAACGATACTGTATGTTGAGATAGAGCAGACACTAAGTCACAGAGTGATAGACTGAGGCTGAGAGAGAAAGGAAACCGTGTACCGGCCTCCGGGTCTTCGCTTCAGAGGCCATTGATTACCCATTAGTAGATGTAGACCGGGGTTGCGCTAGCAGGCTTCTCAGAGGAAAGGACGCTAACTTACTTATTGCAGTATTTCAGGATAATTTCACGCCACAGGGCGGATGGATGGCCTCTCCTCAGGCCATGATTAAGTGGTCAAAGGGGTTTTGGTAAACATCCAGCCCCTATCTCTTCTTTGTATTTTTATGACTGGATGGCCACGCCCTTCTGAGCCAGGTTCCTCTCTAGGTTTCTTCCTTCCGTCATGCTTTTCTCTTTGTGGTCTCGGCCAGGTTGTCGTTAAGCTCCTTTTGACAAGGGTGTGACGTTCAAGGGATTAATTGATTATTCTCTTTCTGACCATTTAGACAATGTGGGGTTAGCCTATCACTGAGGGCCTGAGTTTATCCTGAACACGTGACCATGCCAAGAACACCTCTGGAATCTTCTTGGCTTATTGAGCTTTTGATTTCAGCTGAGCTGAGCTGAGCTGAGCTGAGCTGAGCTGAGCTGAGCTGAGTTGAGCTGAGCTGAGCTGAGCTGAGTTGAGTTGAGTTTAGCTGGCATCGAGTTTAGAATCGCTTAGGCACCCTCAGAAAATGTATTGAAGATTTAAATCCTATAGAGAAAACCCCAATAAGAAATGTCTTAAGATAATACTAACATATCCTGATGGGTGTGGACTGGGTTTGGCGTAAAGGTGTACAATACTATCTCATCTGATGTTCTGAAGACCCAACAGACAGCGGTTGGATGTTTTTGGATCTAGCTACGGTAACATCAAAACGCCTGGATGGTTGTTAGATGGTTGTTAGAAGGTTGTTAGAAGGTTGTTAGAAATGAGGATGACAGCTAAATGAGTTTCATGACCAGATGAAAGAGCTTCTTTATTGATGGTATGGTAATGCAGGGGATAATCTGTCTCTTATAGTTCCCATCTCATTACAGCACTCTGTTCACTGGCTCTATTTACCATGTTACAGCTGGGGCCACAATGGACACACACACACACACACACACACACACGCACGCACGCACGCACGCACATACACACACACGCACGCACGCACGCACACACACACACACACACACACAGTGATGCTAATTAACTCAGTTTCCCAACAAATGACTGCGCAGGAATAAGTAGATATGGGAGCAGTGCTCTGTGGGAATGCCGTAGCACGGTGCAACAGCATGCCAGAGAATTAAGGATGCAAAAGAGACGGATCCACAGCTGCCAAGACCCCTTACACAAATAGCCCAGCCGTGCCAGAAGAAAATTAGCAGCCCGGCCGTGCCAGAAGAAAAGAGTAGAGGGAAAGGTAGAATAATAAGGCCTGGACAGTGGGGTTGGAGTGTGGAACTCGTCCCCTGCTGACTTGATTTTCCCAGCAAACACAGACACACACACACACACACACACAGACACACACACAGACACACACACACACACACACACACAGACACACACACACACACACACAGACACACAGACACACACACACACACAGACACAGACACAGACACACACACACACAGACACACACACACACACACACACACACACACACACACACACACACACACACAGACACACACACACACACAGGTACACAAACACACTTACATTCATGCGCACACTAGGTTTTGGGCGGGATCCAGATTTCCATACCTTCCTACCGTGCCTGTGCCATCCCGAGATGTACGGTATTACCGCTAGTGCACACAAGGGGCACTATATATATTTTTTCAAATGTAGAAAAAACAACAACAACAAAAAACATCACTTACCAGAATACTAACAAAATGCTAACAAGTACTAAGGAAACCTCTTAGCGGATGCTAGGTAAATGCTAACAAGTACTAAGGAAACCTCATAGCGGATGCTAGGTAAATGCTAACGCGCGCATGTGACAGACAACCCAACTCATAAAGTTATGCAAGTATCTCAAAACACAGTTGGCAGAGCGCACAAAACAAATATTAGACAGCAGGGCTCTTATTCCAGAAGGGGGTTGTCTGTTACCAAGAGGCTTGATCTTGCAAGCTAACTTTAGCCACTTAGCTGACACTAGCAAGTTATCCAAACACAGTAGGAGAGAATTTTTATGGCACATCTTATAACTTAATAGTTATAAGACATATAGCTGGCAAACATTATTAGTGAATTTAATACAAGTGTAACTTGATCAGCTCTTATTGAGTTACGCTGCAGGAGCGACTCGCCTCCCGAAGCTCCCATCATGCTCGTTGTGCTGCTTTGTAAACGAGGACAAGGGACAGGCTCAAACAGCTGAACTAGCAGGTGAAATGATGAACACCATCTGCTTTATCTATTACCTCGTGCTGGAGTTGACTACAGGTCTTTATTTAAAAAGTACTATGACAATTCAATTAATAAATGGTATTGACGGTATTGGAAAATCATACTGATGGTATTTTGAGAAACCCTTGGAAATAGTATAAATGGCACAAACACACAAACACTTTTTCCCCCACCCCTTATTCATTTCTGCTCTGCATGTGTGTGTGTGTGAGTGTGTGTGAGTGTGTGTGAGTGTGTTTGTGTCTGTGTGTTTGTGTGTTTGTGTGTGTGAGTGTGTGTTTGTGTGTGTGAGTGTGTGTGAGTGTGTGTGTGTGTGTGTTTGTGTGTGTGAGTGTGTGTGAGTGTGTGTGTGTGTGTGAGTGTGTGTGTGTGTGTGTGTGAGTGTGTGTGAGTGTGTGTTTGTGTGTGTGAGTGTGTGTGAGTGTGAGTGTGTGTTTGTGTGTGTGAGTGTGAGTGTGAGTGTGTGAGTGAGTGTGTGTTTGTGTGTGTGAGTGTGTGTTTGTGTGTGAGTTGTGTGAATTCCTTGCCCAACTGATATCTCACACAGGAAGTAAATATTGTGGCTCACAGCCTCATGCAGTATTCTCCTTAACAGCTGTGGCGCTTTCTAGTTCAGAATGACTGAACACTATATATAATAACCCTTTATAGTTCAGAATGACTGAACACTATATGTAATAACCCTTTATAGTTCAGAATGACTGAACACTATATGAAATAACCCTTTATAGGTCAGAATGACTGAACACTATATATAATAACCCTTTATAGTTCAGAATGACTGAACACTATACGTAATAACCCTTTCTAGTTCAGAATGACTGAACACTATATAGAGTATAAAAACACAATGACTGCAGAACAAAAGGAATCAGGTACACATCCCCACCCTACACACCTCTCTCTGGGGACGGATGAAATGGGAAGGCAGAGGGGGGTATGATGAGCTGTTTCCACTCCCCCTCCCCAGAGTGGATACAGGGGTACACATACACACGCACACACACACACACACACACACACACACACACACACACACACACACACACACACACACACACACACACACACACACACACACACACACACACACACACACACACACACACACACACACACACACACACACACACACACACAGGGGGGAGTGCATGACTGTGTTACTGGGCTAGAGATGAGGAAATTCCCTCTGAGCACAATCCCCATGGATCTCCCCGGTGGGAGCCTGTTATCACAGAATCAACATGGATCTCCCCTGTGGGAAACCTGTTATCACAGAATCACCATGGATCTCCCCGGTGGGAGCCTATTATCAGAGAATCACCATGGATCTCCCCGGTGGGAGCTTGTTATCACAGAATCACCATGGATCTCCCCGGTGGGAGCCTATTATCAGAGAATCACCATGGATCTCCCCGGTGGGAGCCTGTTATCACAGAATCACCATGGATCTCCCCGGTGGGAGCCTATTATCACAGAATCACCAAGGATCTCCCCGGTGGGAGCCTATTATCACAGAATCACCATGGATCTCCCCGGTGGGAGCCTGTTATCCCAGAATCACCATGGATCTCCCCGGTGGGAGCCTATTATCACAGAATCACCATGGATCTCCCCGGTGGGAGCCTATTATCACAGAATCACCATGGATCTCCCCGGTGGGAGCCTATTATCACAGAATCACCAAGGATCTCCCCGGTAGGAGCCTGTTATCACAGAATCACCATGGATCTCCCCAGTGGGAGCCTGTTATCACAGAATTTGTCTAATTGTGAAGCTGTGATCAGCAGAAATAAAAAGAACAGGAAAGAAGGAAAAAACCAGATGGAAAGAAAAGAGGAATCTGAGATGTGTTGAATCATCTTTCTCTCTCTCTCTCTCTCTCTCTCTCTCTCTCTCTCTCTCTCTCTCTCTCTCTCTCTCACCAGACCTCTCCATATCTATCGCTCTGTATTTTTCTCCCTCACTCCCTCCCTTTAACCCTCCCTCCCTTCAACCCTCCCTCCCTTCCTCCCTGATGGGCTGAAAATATAATAATTAGCATAGAGAACACATTGAATTAAAGAGAGGAAGTGTGCACTGGGGGATTTCATACGCTTGCATTAACTTCCTTCTCTTTGGCTGGACTGCTGTCTGAAAAGCAGCAGAGGGAGAGGGAGAGTCCAATGCTATCCATGCCTGGCAGTGGGATGGACTCCCATAGGGTATATCAGGACATGACAGTGGGATGGACTCCCATAGGGTATATCAGGAGATAGCAGTGGGATGGACTCCCATAGGGTATATCCTGTTGATGCCAGGCAGATTTACGCCCCCTTTGGAGAAATTGGGTACCCCTAATAAACTGAAAAAAAAATATATTAAAAATTGCTAATATATGCATATAATAATTATTATTGGATAGAAAACACTCTAAAGCTTCTAAAACCGTTGGAATTATGTCTGTAAGTATAGCAGAACTCACAGGGCATGCATTCTTCCAAACTAGTTTTTGTGGCCATGAAAGTTGGAGCAACTTTGACGTCATGCCCCCACCCTTCCCGACCACTTATGGATCTGGGGACACTTTCCATCTCTTCCACTAGATGTCCTCTTTCTTTGGAGCGCTCAATCGTTCAAATCGCGCGAGAATTGGCCCTACAGGAGTGGTTGGAGTAAGTGTCGCGATAAAAAAACCTGTGCGTCAGGGCGCGAATCGGTCACAGCCATTCCTTTGTGCCAGCACTCCTGGGAAGAGCAAACGATGCCCGGTTGAATTGAAGTTTGTTTTGCACGTCTAAAACATCATAAAGCTTGCTTCTGCACTTAGTTTGACCTGTTTAGTCGACATATAATGTGTAATTTTGAAGTTTTGATGCGCAACTTATCCGGACCGGAGGACGTTTTGGGTGCATTTCAGCTGATGTTATTAGCAGTAGCTAATACAAAGACGCAAGACTTGAAACCAAACGATGTATTGGGTAAGTATGAACCCTTCCAGAACATTCTGAACGAAGACCATCGAAGGTAAGGGAATATTTATGCTTAAATCTGTGTTTCTGTTGACTCCAACATTACGTGGAAATGTAGCTTGGAACTGAGCGCTGCCTCAGCATATGAAATAGTGTGCGATTTCTGTAACGTTAAAAATAAATCTAACACAGCGGTTGCATAAAGAAGCAGTGTATCTTTCTAACTATATGTAGAACATGTATATTTAGCCAAAGTTTATGATGTCTATTTACGTTATCTTGCCGAGCTACCTAGGTTTCCTGCGGGCATTTTTGAGTAATTTCTGAACATGAGTACACTGTAAATGGACATTTATGGATATATATGGCATATTATTGAAAAAAAAAAAATGTACTGTGTAACATGTCCTATCACTGTCATCTGATGAAGATTTTCAAAAGGTTAGTGAGCGATTTATTTTTTAATCCTGCTTTTATAATTTTATATTTTCTGGGACAAAATGGCTGCCGCTTGTCTTTGTTTCGGTGGTGGTCTAATATAAATGTGTGGTGTGTTTTCGCCGTAAAACATTTTAAAAATCTGACATGCTGGGTAGATGAACAAGGTGTTTATCTTTCATTTGAGCTATTGGACTTAATAATGTGTGGAGGTTAAATATTTTTAAGAATATTTTTGCGTTCCATGCGCCACCGTTTGAGCTGAAGGGGGGGAGGGTGTTCCTACAGAGGAACTCCTGGCATCAACAGGATATCAGGACAAAGCAGTGGGATGGACTCCCATAGGGTATATCAGGACATAACAGTGGGATGGACTCCCATAGGGTATATCAGGACATAACAGTGGGATGGACTCCCATAGGGTATATCAGGACATAACAGTGGGATGGACTCCCATAGGGTATATCAGGACATAACAGTGGGATGGACTCCCATAGGGTATATCAGGACATAACAGTGGGATGGACTCCCATAGGGTATATCAGGACATGACAGTGGGATGGACTCCCATAGGGTATATCAGGGCATAACAGTGGGATGGACTCCCATAGAGTATATCAGGACATAGCAGTGGGATGGACTCCCATAGGGTATATCAGGAGATAGCAGTGGGATGGACTCCCACAGGGTATATCAGGGCATAACAGTGGGATGGACTCCCATAGGGTATATCAGGACATAGCAGTGGGATGGACTCCCATAGGGTATATCAGGAGATAGCAGTGGGATGGACTCCCATAGGGTATATCAGGACAAAGCAGTGGGATGGACTCCCATAGGGTATATCAGGACATAACAGTGGGATGGACTCCCATAGGGTATATCAGGACATAACAGTGGGATGGACTCCCATAGGGTATATCAGGACATAACAGTGGGATGGACTCCCATAGGGTATATCAGGACATAACAGTGGGATGGACTCCCATAGGGTATATCAGGACATAACAGTGGGATGGACTCCCATAGGGTATATCAGGACATGACAGTGGGATGGACTCCCATAGGGTATATCAGGGCATAACAGTGGGATGGACTCCCATAGGGTATATCAGGACATAGCAGTGGGATGGACTCCCATAGGGTATATCAGGAGATAGCAGTGGGATGGACTCCCACAGGGTATATCAGGGCATAACAGTGGGATGGACTCCCATAGGGTATATCAGGACATAGCAGTGGGATGGACTCCCATAGGGTATATCAGGACATAACAGTGGGATGGACTCCCATAGGGTATATCAGGACATAGCAGTGGGATGGACTCCCATAGGGTATATCAGGACATAACAGTGGGATGGACTCCCATAGGGTATATCAGGACATGACAGTGGGATGGACTCCCATAGGGTATATCAGGACATAGCAGTGGGATGGACTCCCATAGGGTATATCAGGACATAACAGTGGGATGTACTCCAATAGGGTATATCAGGACATGACAGTGGGATGGCCACCCATAGGGTATATCAGGACATAGCAGTGGGATGGACTCCCATAGGGTATATCAGGACATAGCAGTGGGATGGACTCCCATAGGGTATATCAGGACATGACAGTGGGATGGACTCCCATAGGGTATATCAGGACATAGCAGTGGGATGGACTCCCATAGGGTATATCAGGACATTGCAGTGGGATGGACTCCCATAGGGTATATCAGGGCATAACAGTGGGATGGACTCACATAGGGTAAATCAGGACATAACAGTGGGATGGACTCCCACAGGGTATATCAGGGCATAACAGTGGGATGGACTCTCATAGGGTATATCAGGACATAGCAGTGGAATGGACTCCCATAGGGTATATCAGGACATAACAGTGGGATGGACTCCCACAGGGTATATCAGGGCATAACAGTGGGATGGACTCACATAGGGTAAATCAGGACATAACAGTGGGATGGACTCCCATAGGGTATATCAGGACATGACAGTGGGATGGACTCCCATAGGGTAAATCAGGACATGACAGTGGGATGGACTCCCATAGGGTATATCAGGACATAACAGTGGGATGGACTCCCATAGGGTATATCAGGACATAGCAGTGGGATGGACTCCCATAGGGTATATCAGGACATAGCAGTGGGATGGACTCCCATAGGGTATATCAGGACATAGCAGTGGGATGGACTCCCATAGGGTATATCAGGACATTGCAGTGGGATGGACTCCCATAGGGTATATCAGGACATGACAGTGGGATGGCCACCCATAGGGTATATCAGGACATTGCAGTGGGATGGACTCCCATAGGGTATATCAGGACATGACAGTGGGATGGACTCCCATAGGGTATATCAGGACATAGCAGTGGGATGGACTCCCATAGGGTAAATCAGGACAGTGTTATCTTTGGAATAACACACACACTGTGTTCCATTCTCTTGTCTTCCTAACAAAGACCACACACACGTTGTGATAGCGGTCCACTGAAGGTGCCCTTGGGAGCCAGCAGAGGAGGAGGAGGAGGTGGTGTGTGTGTGTGTGTGTGCGTGTGTGTGTGTGTGTGTGTGTGTGTGTGTGCGTGCATGCGTGTGTGGCTCCTGGGACCCAGTAGTCTTCATCCTGGGTACTAAACTGCCGGAGCCCAGCAGGTAAGACCGATGGGGTTAAGGGGGGGGGGGGGGGGGGGGTGCTGTCTACCTCATACAGCAATGATTACCACAGCTGGGTTTCACATATCTGAGTCACACTGAGGAATGCCACACACACACACACACACACATACACACAAGCTCACATACACACACACACACACAAACGTAATGACTATTGAATCACTACTCTGGGGCCCCACTTCAGGATCTACCACGTCCTACTCTGGGGCCCCCACTTCAGCATCTACCACATCCTACTCTGGGCCCCCACTTCAGTATTTACCATGTCCTACTCTGGGGGCCCCACTTCAGCATCTACTACATCTTACTCTGGGGCCCTACTTCAGAATGTACCACATCTTACTCTGGAGCCCCACTTCAGTATCTACTACATCTTACTCTGGGGCCCCACTTCAGTATTTATTTACCATGTCCTACTCTGGGGCCCCACTTCAGTATCTACTACATCTTACTCTGGGGCCCCACTTCAGTATCTACTACATCTTACTCTGGGACCCCACTTCAGTATCTACTACATCTTACTCTGGGGCCCCACTTCAGTATTTATTTACCACGTCCTACTCTGGGGCCCCACTTCAGTTTCTATCACGTCTGCATTAATTGAGAGTCACTATTCCCCGATTTTCATCACCGTCTGACAATTCAATCCCATTTCAAAACAATTAGAGCACAATGGGAAAAGTCCCTTTATGTAAATGGCAGAGTTAGTTAAAAGGGCCCTGAAATGATACAAGTGATTTATTCAGGACGTCCGATAAGAGACCCTTTCCAACAAAACCCAATTGACCCCCATTGCGATTGAAAGGCGCCATAATCTGTCATTTGGCGGTGGTGGACGACCGGTGACTGAGGATCACATTACAATAGGACCGAATGTAAGAAAGCAATTCATTCCACTCTCATAATACAGCCCTCCAGAACAGTGGTGACCTTTGAGCACCTGACTATTCATTTTCTAACACTTTTCACTGAGATGTGTCGAACGAGAAAATACAAATGATTTTTTTATTGTCACATAAACCAGATAGGTGCAATGAAATGTGTTGTTTTACAGGGTGGGTATTCGTCTTGTGAGTTTTTTTTATCTTCTTTGGTGAGTAAAAAACCTCCACCCCCACATGTTGTACAGCAAAACAAAGTGAGAAGACTGGGTGTCCTTCAACCTTCATGGATGAGAAGACTGGGTCTCCTTCAACCTCCATGATGAGAAGACTAGGTGTCCTTCAACCTCCATGGATGAGAAGACTGGGTGTCCTTCAACCTCCATGGATGAGAAGACTGGGTGTCCTTCAACCTCCATGGATGAGAAGACTGAGTGTCCTTCAACCTCCATGGATGAGAAGACTGAGTGTCCTTCAACCTCCATGGATGAGAAGACTGAGTGTCCTTCAACCTCCATGGATGAGAAGACTGGGTGTCTTTCAACCTCCATGGATGAGAAGACTGGGTGTCCTTCACCCTCCATGGATGAGAAGACTGAGTGTCCTTCAAATGAATTACATGTATGGGCCAGTGTAACCCAACAAATGTGTCGGCTCTGTCTGAATTCCCATTCTTAAAACTGAGCCCAATTAATCTATAAGGGTACAAATGTAGTTTTCAGATCCTTATCAAACATCCTAGCATGAGTTTAAACGACCTCCTGAAAAGAGCCTTAGATCTTCCAGAATATGATCCATTAATGTGATAAACCTACACAATGGTGAAAGATAAAGGAGCATATAGTAGATAACTAACACACACACACACACACACACACACACACACACACACACACACACACACACACACACACACACACACACACACACACACACACACACACTAGCGTTAACAATTCACTTGACCCGGTAACCCTACATTGTACCCATCCACATGAAAGAGACTCATGTTCATTGTGTCTGCATCTGAACTCTGCTCGTTCACTGTTTGTTCTGGCCCGCTATGCAGGTTCGCCTGGACTTCTTTTCTCTCTTTCTCTTTCTCATGTTCTTCTTTTTCCCAGCTTGTCATCCAGCCTGCTTGTCCAAGAGACTCTTCCGTTGGTAAATTATTAATCTGCCCCTCATCAATCGCTCCCCTCATCTTTTTGGAAGAGGGTGAAAAAATGACATTGAATTATTCAGAGTCTAATCAGGGCTATTTCGAGAACTTGCATTTGTATGGGTCTGATTGGGTGGAGAAGAGATGTTTTTGTGTTTATGGAGTGAGATTATAGAGCTATCGTGCCAACTCATGTCCTAGTGGTAGTATACTAACACATGTCCTAGTGGTAGTATACTAACTCATGTCCTAGTGGTAGTATACTAACTCATGTCCTAGTGGTAGTGGTAGTATACTAACTCATGTCCTAGTGGTAGTGGTAGTATACTAACTCATGTCCTAGTGGTAGTATACTAACTCATGTCCTAGTGGTAGTATACTAACGCATGTCCTAGTGGTAGTATACTAACTCATGTCCTAGTGGTAGTATACTAACTCATGTCCTAGTGGTAGTGGTAGTATACTAACTCATGTCCTAGTGGTAGTGGTAGTATACTAACTCATGTCCTAGTGGTAGTATACTAACTCATGTCCTAGTGGTAGTATACTAACTCATGCCCTAGTGGTAGTATACTAACTCATGTCCTAGTGGTAGTATACTAACTCATGTCCTAGTGGTAGTGGTAGTGGTAGTATACTAACTCATGTCCTAGTGGTAGTATACTAACTCATGTCCTAGTGGTAGTATACTAACTCATGTCCTAGTGGTAGTGGTAGTGTACTAACTCATGTCCTAGTGGTAGTATACTGACTCATGTCCTAGTGGTAGTATACTAACTCATGTCCTAGTGGTAGTATACTAACTCATGTCCTAGTGGTAGTGGTAGTATACTAACTCATGTCCTAGTGGTAGTGGTAGTATACTAACTCATGTCCTAGTGGTAGTGTACTAACTCATGTCCTAGTGGTAGTATACTAACTCATGTCCTAGTGGTAGTGGTAGTATACTAACTCATGTCCTAGTGGTAGTGGTAGTATACTAACTCATGTCCTAGTGGTAGTATACTAACTCATGTCCTAGTGGTAGTGGTAGTATACTAACTCATGTCCTAGTGGTAGTATACTAACTCATGTCCTAGTGGTAGTGGTAGTATACTAACTCATGTCCTAGTGGTAGTGGTAGTATACTAACTCATGTCCTAGTGGTAGTATACTAACTCATGTCCTAGTGGTAGTATACTAACTCATGTCCTAGTGGTAGTATACTAACTCATGTCCTAGTGGTAGTATACTAACTCATGTCCTAGTGGTAGTGGTAGTATACTAACTCATGTCCTAGTGGTAGTGGTAGTATACTAACTCATGTCCTAGTGGTAGTATACTAACTCATGTCCTAGTGGTAGTATACTAACTCATGTCCTAGTGGTAGTATACTAACTCATATCCTAGTGGTAGTGGTAGTGGTAGTATACTAACTCATGTCCTAGTGGTAGTATACTAACTCATGTCCTAGTGGTAGTATACTAACTCATGTCCTAGTGGTAGTGGTAGTGTACTAACTCATGTCCTAGTGGTAGTGGTAGTATACTAACTCATGTCCTAGTGGTAGTGGTAGTATACTAACTCATGTCCTAGTGGTAGTATACTAACTCATGTCCTAGTGGTAGTATACTAACTCATGTCCTAGTGGTAGTGGTAGTATACTAACTCATGTCCTAGTGGTAGTGTACTAACTCATGTCCTAGTGGTAGTATACTAACTCATGTCCTAGTGGTAGTGGTAGTATACTAACTCATGTCCTAGTGGTAGTGGTAGTATACTAACTCATGTCCTAGTGGTAGTATACTAACTCATGTCCTAGTGGTAGTGGTAGTATACTAACTCATGTCCTAGTGGTAGTATACTAACTCATGTCCTAGTGGTAGTGGTAGTATACTAACTCATGTCCTAGTGGTAGTGGTAGTATACTAACTCATGTCCTAGTGGTAGTATACTAACTCATGTCCTAGTGGTAGTATACTAACTCATGTCCTAGTGGTAGTATACTAACTCATGTCCTAGTGGTAGTATACTAACTCATGTCCTAGTGGTAGTGGTAGTATACTAACTCATGTCCTAGTGGTAGTGGTAGTATACTAACTCATGTCCTAGTGGTAGTATACTAACTCATGTCCTAGTGGTAGTATACTAACTCATGTCCTAGTGGTAGTGTACTAACTCATATCCTAGTGGTAGTGGTAGTGGTAGTATACTAACTCATGTCCTAGTGGTAGTATACTAACTCATGTCCTAGTGGTAGTATACTAACTCATGTCCTAGTGGTAGTGGTAGTGTACTAACTCATGTCCTAGTGGTAGTGGTAGTATACTAACTCATGTCCTAGTGGTAGTGGTAGTATACTAACTCATGTCCTAGTGGTAGTATACTAACTCATGTCCTAGTGGTAGTATACTAACTCATGTCCTAGTGGTAGTATACTAACTCATGTCCTAGTGGTAGTATACTAACTCATGTCCTAGTGGTAGTGGTAGTGGTAGTATACTAACGCATGTCCTAGTGGTAGTATACTAACTCATGTCCTAGTGGTAGTGGTAGTGTACTAACTCATGTCCTAGTGGTAGTATACAAACTCATGTCCTAGTGGTAGTATACTAACTCATGTCCTAGTGGTAGTATACTAACTCATGTCCTAGTGGTAGTGGTAGTATACTAACTCATGTCCTAGTGGTAGTGGTAGTATACTAACTCATGTCCTAGTGGTAGTATACTAACTCATGTCCTAGTGGTAGTATACTAACTCATGTCCTAGTGGTAGTGGTAGTGGTAGTATACTAACTCATGTCCTAGTGGTAGTATACTAACTCATGTCCTAGTGGTAGTATACTAACTCATGTCCTAGTGGTAGTATACTAACTCATGTCCTAGTGGTAGTATACTAACTCATGTCCTAGTGGTAGTGGTAGTATACTAACTCATGTCCTAGTGGTAGTATACTAACTCATGTCCTAGTGGTAGTATAGTAACTCATGTCCTAGTGGTAGTATACTAACTCATGTCCTAGTGGTAGTATACTAACTCACGTCCTAGTGGTAGTATAGTAACTCATGTCCTAGTGGTAGTGGTAGTATACTAACTCATGTCCTAGTGGTAGTATACTAACTCATGTCCTAGTGGTAGTATACTAACTCATCTCCTAGTGGTAGTATACTAACTCATGTCCTAGTGGTAGTATACTAACTCATGTCATAGTGGTAGTGAAAGTATACTAACGTATGTCCTAGTGGTAGTATACTAACTCATGTCCTAGTGGTAGTATACTAACTCATGTCCTAGTGGTAGTATAATAACTCATGTCCTAGTGGTAGTGGTAGTATACAAACTCATGTCCTAGTGGTAGTGTACTAACTCATGTCCTAGTGGTAGTATACTAACTCATGTCCTAGTGGTAGTATACTAACTCATGTCCTAGTGGTAGTATACTAACTCATGTCCTAGTGGTAGTGAAAGTATACTAACATATGTCCTAGTGGTAGTATACTAACTCATGTCCTAGTGGTAGTATACTAACTCATGTCCTAGTGGTAGTATACTAACTCATGTCCTAGTGGTAGTGGTAGTATACAAACTCATGTCCTAGTGGTAGTATACTAACTCATGTCCTAGTGGTAGTGTACTAACTCATGTCCTAGTGGTAGTATACTAACTCATGTCCTAGTGGTAGTATACTAACTCATGTCCTAGTGGTAGTATACTAACTCATGTCCTAGTGGTAGTGTACTAACTCATGTCCTAGTGGTAGTATACTAACTCATGTCCTAGTGGTAGTGGTAGTACACTAACTCATGTCCTAGTGGTAGTATACTAACTCATGTCATAGTGGTAGTATACTAACTCATGTCCTAGTGGTAGTGGTAGTATACAAACTCATATCCTAGTGGTAGTATACTAACTCATGTCCTAGTGGTAGTGGTAGTATACAAACTCATATCCTAGTGGTAGTGGTAGTATACAAACTCATATCCTAGTGGTAGTGGTAGTGGTAGTATACTAACTCATGTCCTAGTGGTAGTGTACTAACTCATGTCCTAGTGGTAGTATACTAACTCATGTCCTAGTGGCCGTATACTAAATCATGTCCTAGTGGCAGTATACTAACTTATGTCCTAGTGGTAGTATGCTAACTCATGTCCTAGTGGTAGTATACAAACTCATGTCCTAGTGGTAGTATACAAACTCATGTCCTAGTGGTAGTATACTAACTCATGTCCTAGTGGTAGTATACTAACTCATGTCCTAGTGGTAGTGGTAGTGGTAGTATACTAACTCATGTCCTAGTGGTAGTGGTAGTGGTAGTATACTAACTCATGTCCTAGTGGTAGTATACTAACTCATGTCCTAGTGGTAGTATACTAACTCATGTCCTAGTGGT
>NC_048582.1:10470541-10475541 GCF_013265735.2 Oncorhynchus mykiss | reverse complement strand
CAATTATAATTGTTCATGTCTTTATGGAACACACCGTGTAAACATTCACAGTGCAGGGTGGGAGAAGTATGTGAACCCTTGGATTTAATATCTGTTTGACCCTCCTTTGGCAGCAATAACCTCAACCAAACATTTTCTGTAGTTGCAGATCAGACCTGCACAATGGTCAAGAGGAATTTTGGACCATTCCTCTTTACAAAACTGTTTCAGTTCCACAATATTCTTGCGATGTCTGGTGTGAACTGCTCTCTTGAGGTCATGCCACAGCATCTCCTTCGGGTTGAGGTCAGGACTCTGACTGGGCCTCTACAGAAGGAGTATTTTCTTCTGTTGAAGCCATTCTGTTGTTGATTTACTTCTGTCTTTTGGGTTGTTGTCCTGTTGCATCACCTAACTTCTGTTGAGCTTCAATTGGTGGACAGATAACCTTACATTTCTCCTGCAAAATGTCTTGATAAACTTGGGAATTCATTTTTCTGTCAATGACAGCAAGCTGTCCAGGCCCTGAGGCAGCAAAGCAGCCCTAAAGCATGATATGGCAATTGCATGGCCTCTGACCACAAGGCACTACAACCCAGTACATCACTGGGGCTAAGCATGGCCTCTGACCACAAGGCACTACAACCCAGTACATCACTGGGGCTAAGCTGCCTGCCATCCAGGACCTCTACACCAGGCGGTGTCAGAGGAAGGCCCTAAAAATTGTCAAAGACCACAGCCACCCCAGTCATAGACTGTTCTCTCTACTATCTCATGGCAAGCGGTACCGGAGTACCAAGTCTAGGACTAAAAGGCTTCTCAACAGTTTTCACCCCCAAGCCATAAGACTCCTGAACAGGTAATCAAATGGCTTCCCGGACTATTTGATTTGCCCCCCCCCCCCCCACCCCTCTTTTTACGGTGCTGCTACTCTCTGTTTATCATATCTGCATAGTCACTTTAACTATACATTCATGAACATACTACCTCAATTGGGTCGACTAACCAGTGCTCCCGCACATTGGCTAACTGAGCTATCTGCATTGTGTCCCACCACCCGCCAACCTCTCTTTTATACTACTGCTACTCTCTGTTCATCATATATGCAGTCACTTTAACCATATCTACATGTACATACTACCTCAATTAGCCTGACCAACAGGTGTCTGTGTGTAGCCTCACTAATTTTATAGCCTCGCTACTTTTATAGCCTCGCTACTGTATATAGCCTGTCTTTTTACTATTGTTTTATTTCTTTACTTATCTATTGTTCACCTAACACCTTTTTTGCACTATTGGTTAGAGCCTGTAAGTAAGCATTTCACTGTAAGGTGAAACCTGTTGTATTCAGCGCACCTGACAAATAAACGTTGATTTGATGCTCCCTCCACCATACTTTACAGTTGGGATGAGGTTTTGATGTTGGTGTGCTGTGCCTTTTTTTCTCCACACATATTGTTGTGTGTTCCTTCAACAACTCAACTGTAGTTTCATCTGTCAGAGAATATTTTGCCAGTAGCGCTGTGGAACATCCAGATGCTCTTTTGCAAACTTCAGACGTGCAGCAATGTTTTTTTTGAAGAGCAGTGTCTTCATCCGTGGTGTCCATGAACACCATTCTTGTTTAATTTTTTACGTACCGTAGACTCGTCAACAGCGAAGTTAGCATGTTCCAGAGATTTCTGTAAGTCTTTTGCTGACACTCTAGGATTCTTCTTAACCTCATTGAGCATTCTGCTCTGTGCTCTTGCAGTCATCTTTGCAGGACTGCCACTCCTAGGGAGAGAAGCCACAGTGCTGAACTTTCTCCATTTATAGACGATTTGTCTTACCGTGGACTGACTTCTGGAGATACTTTTGTAACCCTTTCCAGCATTATGCAAGGCAACAATTCTTAATCTTAGGTCTTCTGAGATCCCTTTTGTTTGAGGCGTGGTCCACATGAGGCAATGCTTCTTGTGAATAGAACCTCAGTGTTTTTCTATGGGAAGGGCAGCTCTAACCAAGATGTCCAGGGAATTCCAAAGGGTTCACATACTTTTTCAGAGGTCAGAGGTCGAGCAACACTGGTGTATGGCATTCAAAAAGCGTATATACTGTATGCTAAGATCTGATCTCAGATCTGGCTTGTTTAAAAGTTGAGTGTAATGTTTAGTAGGAGAACAGAGTAGTATCTGTTCATATCAGATAAAGAAACAAACTGAAATGAACCAGGGGGAGGAAAAGTCTCCTCTGGGGAAAAACACTATCCTTTTAGACCAGGACAAAGAAAGACGAAAGTAGCATCACTGTTTAACGGGCCGATCAGCGCCACGTTATTAAAACATGACAGTGTTTTATTAAACAGATAACGCACAGAGAACAAGATAAAATGATTGACTACTAGGCCTGCCTTCCTTTTTTCATTTGGTGCATCAGAGACGAAGAGAGGGTGAGAGGGAGGTGGAGTCGAGCAACAAAATAGCCTCTTAACCGCAATGGCGGGAGGTGAGCGAAGAGAGTTTTTCAGCCCATTGTGGAGATGTAGCAATGACAAGAGAAATGTTAACCGCCCCGGTACGGTGGAATAACAATAACACACTGGACAGGGAGATAGGGGCCTGACAAAACCTCCCTGACAAAACCTCCCTGACTCCCACTGAGAGGAGACAAATGAGACAGGAGCGTCCCCCCCCACACACAGACACAACACTCTCGGTGACACTGTCACTGACATCCCACACACAGACACAACGCTCTCGGTGACACTGTCACTGACATCACACACACAGACACACGCACACACAGGCACACACACACACAGACACAAACACACACAGGCACACAGGCACACACACACACACAGATACACACACACAGGCACACACAGACACAAACACACACAGGCACACACACACAGGCACACACACAGATACACACACACAGGCACACACAGACACACACACATACACAGGCATACACACACACACACACACACACACACAGGCACATACAAACACACAGGCACACACACACACAGGCACACACACACACACACACACACACACACACACACACATACACAGGCACACACAAACACACACACACAGGCACACACACAAACACACACACATGGGCACTGATTCTACTTCTCAAGTACCAGGTACACAATACCATCAATTCAACAGAGTCATACGCTGCCAGATGCCCAGACAGAAATTGGGCTCTCTACCTTTCCTCAGATGCCATGATGTCACCAGGAAGTAAACAGAGTGTGTGTGTGGTGTGTGGGGGTGTGCGAGAGCGTGTATGTGTATGTGTGAGCGAGTGCGTGTGCATGTGCGTGTGTGAGCGAGTGCGTGTGCATGTTCCTGTGTGTGTGTGTGTGTGTGTGCGTGCGTGCCTGCCTGTCTGCCTGCCTGCCTGCCTGCCTGCCTGCCTGCCTGCCTGTCTGCCTGCCTGTCTGCAGCCTAGCAGGAGTAAACAGTATGTGTGATCATTAAGAGGTTGGCTGGCCATAATGCCCAGTGGCTACAGTAGGTCACCTCCATGTGAGGATATCCTCCCTTTTGTCTCTCCCACGTAATACCATCGCCCCCAGCATCCCGAGGGGGTGGAGGCAGGTAGTAAAACACCAACCATCGATCCTCATCCTACCCCACAGGGAGGTCTGGGGATCAGTAGCACGGTACACAGTCACAAGCACTGCAGCAGCAAGACAATAGCAATTATTCCCTGCAATCTCCAAAGACATGAGGAATGTCCTCCCTGCGGGTCTCCTGTGGGTCTCCTGCGGGTCTAGGACACAGAGAGTGGGGGTTCAGTAAAGCTCACAGGGATGTAATGTCATGATTGTAATATTTGTCAGAACAACAGGAACATGTATTAATGCTATAGTATAGTAGATTCCTATTAGCTGAATCATGTATTAATGCTATAGTATAGTAGCTTCCTGTTAGATGAATCATGCATTAATAATGCTATAGTATAGTAGCTTCTTATTAGATGAATCATGTATTAATAATGCTATAGTATAGTAGATTCCTATTAGCTGAATAATGTATTACTGCTATAGTATAGTAGCTTCCTGTTAGATGAATCATGTATTAATAATGCTATGGTATAGTAGCTTCCTGTTAGATGAATCATGTATTAATAATGCTACAGTATAGTAGCTTCCTATTAGATTAATCATGTATTAATAATGCTATAGTATAGTAGCTTCTTGTTAGATGGATGATGTATTAATAATGCTACAGTATAGTAGCTTCCTGTTAGATGAATCATGTATTAATAATGCTATAGTATAGTAGCTTCCTGTTAGATGAATCATGTATTAATAATGCTAAAGTATAGTAGCTTCCTTTTAGATGAATCATGTATTAATAATGCTATAGTATAGTAGCTTCCTGTTAGATGAATCATGTATTAATAATGCTAAAGTATAGTAGCTTCCTGTTAGCAGAATCATTAACAGTCAAATCCAGGACTACAAAAGGAACATGAATCTCTAGAGTTACTGTGTGTGGTGCTTCATAAAAAGTGTATCACAATGAGACTCCTAAAAACGCACAGTCTGAAAATACACAGTGAAATATACACTGAGTTCACAAAACATTAGGAACGCCTGCTCTTTCCATGACATAGACTGACCAGATGAATCCAGGTGAAAGCTATGATCCCTTATTTATGTCACTTGTTAAATATACTTCAATCCGTGTAGATCATTGGTGCCCAGGACGTCAATCGCGGTCAACCGGTCGATCGCAAACTTCTTTCTAGCAGACAGCATGAAAGTTTTTAAAAATGCATGCACTAAAAATATATATATTGGCAATTCACAGCGTTACCATGGAGTCTGCTTCAACATAATGAGGTCCACAGTTCTGAAGCGCCGTATGCTTTGCTTACAGGTTTGCTTCTTTCTCTAATATTACTGCACAGCCAAAATAAAAAAAAATTAACTGCTTGATTGACAGAAAATTGGACCAACCCGCAGCACTATAGTTGCTACATTTATTTTCCAAACTGTCGCTACCATA
>NC_048582.1:10453041-10465541 GCF_013265735.2 Oncorhynchus mykiss | reverse complement strand
GGGAGTTCTGTGTAAAAAGCCAGACCATATTCTCAGGGAGTTCTGGGTAAAAAGCCAGGCCATATTCTCAGGGAGGTCTGTGTAAAAAGCCAGACCATATTCTCAGGGAGTTCTGGGTAAAAAGCCACACCATATTCTCAGGGAGTTCTGGGTAAAAAGCCAGACCATATTCTCAGGGAGTTCTGGGTAAAAAAACCAGAACATATTCTCAGGGAGTTCTGGGTAAAAAGCCAGACCGTATTCTCAGGGAGTTCTGGGTAAAAAGCCAAACCATATTCTCAGGGAGTTCTGGGTAAAAAAACAGACCATATTCTCAGGGAGTTCTGGGTAAAAAGCCAGACCGTATTCTCAGGGAGTTCTGGGTAAAAAGCCAGACCATATTCTCAGGGAGTTCTGGGTAAAAAACCAGACCATATTCTCAGGGAGTTCTGGGTAAAAAGCCAGACCGTATTCTCAGGGAGTTCTGGGTAAAAAGCCAGACCATATTCTCAGGGAGTTCTGGGTAAAAAGCCAGACCATATTCTCAGGGAGTTCTGGGGAAGAATCCAGACCATATTCTCAGGGAGTTCTGGGGAAGAATCCAGACCATATTCTCAGGGAGTTCTGGGTAAGAATCCAGACCATATTCACAGGGAGTTCTGGGTAAAAAGCCAGACCATATTCTCAGGGAGTTCTGGGGAAGAATCCAGACCATATTCTCAGGGAGTTCTGGGGAAGAATCCAGACCATATTCTCAGGGAGTTCTGGGTAAGAATCCAGACCATATTCTCAGGGAGTTCTGGGGAAAAAGCCAGACCATATTCTCAGGGAGTTCTGTGTAAAAAGCCAGACCATATTCTCAGGGAGTTCTGGGTAAAAAGCCAGACCATATTCTCAGGGAGGTCTGTGTAAAAAGCCAGACCATATTCTCAGGGAGTTCTGGGTAAAAAGCCAGACCATATTCTCAGGGAGTTCTGGGTAAAAAGCCAGACCATATTCTCAGGGAGTTCTGGGTAAAAAAAAACAGACCATATTCTCAGGGAGTTCTGGGTAAAAAGCCAGACCGTATTCTCAGGGAGTTCTGGGTAAAAAGCCAGACCATATTCTCAGGGAGTTCTGGGTAAAAAAACAGACCATATTCTCAGGGAGTTCTGGGTAAAAAGCCAGACCGTATTCTCAGGGAGTTCTGGGTAAAAAGCCACACCATATTCTCAGGGAGTTCTGGGTAAAAAGCCAGACCGTATTCTCAGGGAGTTCTGGGTAAAAAGCCAGATCATATTCTCAGGGACTTCTGGGTAAAAAGCCAGACCATATTCTCAGGGAGTTCTGGGTAAAAAGCCAAAAGATATTCTCAGGGAGTTCTCCTTGCAATGGCTTTGACAGAGATCTGCAAGATTTTAAAGGGATGGCTTTATGTAACCACAAAGCCCCTTATTCCTCCCCATATCCCTTTAACAACAAGGCAGATCTACACAGAACCACAGCTTCCTGACACTCGGTGTAGTCAGAGAGGAGGGTGATGACTATTTTAATGGGGCGAGATAGACAGGCTAAGTGTATGCAGACGCTGGGTGTCCTTGTGCTTTTTGCCTCCCTGGTATCTTCTGTTCCCCTCTCTCTGTCGGGTGACAGGCATGGCTGGGCCGCGCGCTGTGCTGTGACATGTGTCTACAGTGTCTCTGTCAGAACACAAAAGGCAATCCACACAGCCATCCGCTCCAATAGACAGCCCCTTGTCCTCCCACTGACACACAGATACACACTCTCACCCTGCTCCCCCTATCTCCTCCTCCCCTTCCCTCCATCCTTCCGGAGTGGTTTGTGTCTATAGCTAATCTTTACAGGGAGTCAGGACCTGAGCTAACAGAAGAGAGGCAGAGGGAGAGAGAGGGAAAGTGCAGGAGTTTGAAAGAGCCCCCGCACATCCCCCCTCTCTCTCCCCCCTCTCTCTCTCCTACCACCTCCGCCTAGAAAGAGCCCCCCCACATCCCCCCTCTCTCTCCCTCCTCTCTCTCTCCCTCCTCTCTCTCCTCCTACCACCTCCGCCTAGAAAGAGCCCCCCCACATCCCACCTCTCTCTCCACCCTCTCTCTCTCCTACCACCTCCGCCTAGAAAGAACCCCCCCACATCCCCCATCTCTCTCCCTCCTCTCTCTCTCCCTCCTCTCTCTCTCCTACCACCTCCGCCTAGAAAGAGCCCCCACACATCCCTCTCTCCCCGCCTCTCTCTCCCTCCTCTCTCTCTCTCTCCCTCCTCTCTCTCCTCTCTCTCATCTCTCTCTCCCTCCTCTCTCTCTCCTACCACCTCCGCCTAGAAAGAGCCCCCCCACATCCCCGCTCTCTCTCCCTCCTCTCTCTCTCTCTCTCTCCCTCACAGAGAACACAACACCACAACGACCCCTGTCCATCACAGCAGCAATCTAGTGAGACTGAAAAAGGAGAGAGGGAGAGAAAGAGAGAGAGAGAGAGAGAGAGAGAGAGAGAGAGAGAGAGGGAAGGGGGAGGGAGGGAGGGGGAGAGAGGGAAAGTGAGATGAAGAGAGAGGGAAACAGAGTGAAAAGTAGATTGATTCCAGGTAAAAGAGAAACCGTGTGAGAGAGGAAATTAATGAAAGTGGTTCAAGAAGCTTAGAGCAGAGAAAAGATAAAGATAGAAAAAGAAAGAAAGAAAGAAAGAAAGAAAGAAAGAAAGAAAGAGAGAAAGAAAGATAGAAAGAAAGAAAGAGAGAAAGAAAGAAAGAAAGAAAGAAAGAGAGAAAGAAAGAAAGAAAGAATGAAAGAAAGAAAGAAAGAAAGAAAGAAAGAAAGAAAGAAAGAAAGAATGAAAGAAAGAAAGAAAGAAGGAAAGAAAGAGAGTGCACCCCCCTGTAGTCCAGGTAAATCCTCATGTTTTTTATCACTGTGCTGAGCTAGAAGAGATCTGGGTGGGACACACAGCTACAGCCAGATACACAGCCAGATAAACCCATCATGCAGCCTCTCACAGCCAGTCCATTCAGCATGCAGCCCTGGATAAAAGACAGCCATCGGATCAGATCCTATCATCCGATAGATTCCTGCTGCTGTGAGCTGGCTCTCATGACAGTATGGAGGGGAAGAGGAGGGATGGAGGGGAAGAGGAGGGATGGAGGGGAAGAGGAGGGATGGAGTGGAGTGGAGGCAGGAGGTATCAAAGGCGAAAGGCAGTGAGGGTTCTGGGAAAGAGAATCAAACAGGCTCCCAGAGCGAGAGAGAGAGAGAGAGAGAGAGAGTGAGAGAGAGAGAGAGAGAGAAAGAGAGAAAATGTATCCCATGGTTTCTCCGCATTCTCCTTAACACCATAGCAACCAACACTCCAAACAAGCAGTAGACTAGGTCTGGTCTGTGACTCTCCATCACTAATGGACAAGCAGCAGTAGACTAGGTCTGGTCTGTGACTCTCCATCACTAATGGACAAGCAGCAGTAGACTAGGTCTGGTCTGTGACTCTCCATCACTAATGGACAAGCAGCAGTAGACTAGGTCTGGTCTGTGACTCTCCATCACTAATGGACAAGCAGCAGTAGACTAGGTCTGGTCTGTGACTCTCCATCACTAATGGACAAGCAGCAGTAGACTAGGTCTGGTCTGTGACTCTCCATCACTAATGGACAAGCAGCAGTAGACTAGGTCTGATCTGTGACTCTCCATCACTAATGGACAAGCAGCAGTAGACTAGGTCTGGTCTGTGACTCTCCATCACTAATGGACAAGCAGCAGTAGACTAGGTCTGGTCTGTGACTCTCCATCACTAATGGACAAGCAGCAGTAGACTAGGTCTGATCTGTGACTCTCCATCACTAATGGACAAGCAGCAGTAGACTAGGTCTGGTCTGTGACTCCATCACTAATGGACAAGCAGCAGTAGACTAGGTCTGGTCTGTGACTCCATCACTAATGGACAAGCAGCAGTAGACTAGGTCTGGTCTGTGACTCTCCATCACTAATGGACAAGCAGCAGTAGACTAGGTCTGGTCTGTGACTCCATCACTAATGGACAAGCAGTAGTAGTCTCAAGTGTCAAGGTTTCAAAAGCGAATGAGATGAAAATACAGAGAATTCCACAGTGTCAAACAGCAAACACCATCAACCCAACAGTATGGTGATGGTCAAGGGCACCCACAGCCTTGAGTCTAATGCTGTAATACAAACATAGCGCTATTTTGGTGTGTTCCCTCTCGTTCACAGAGTACTGGCTGGCCTCTTATCTTTCTACAGAACCAACACAGCAGCACAGGAGATACCTGGCGATGGGCACTGTGTTTGAGCGGCAAACAGAGTGCATGGGTGAGGGGACATATGTGGTGCGTGAGAGAGTGGGGGCATTCAGAGTGTGTTTGTGTGATGTTATTCAGTGTGGGTGATGTTATTCAGAGTGTGTGTGTGTGTGTGTGTGTGTGTGTGTGTGTGTGTGTGTGTGTGTGTGTGTGTGTGTGTGTGTGTGTGTGTGTGTGTGTGTGTGATGTTATTCAGAGTGTGTGTGTGTGCAGGGGAGAAGGGTTAAAAAGAGAGTGTTTGCAGATTGTGTGGGTAAGTGTGTGAAGGCCTACAGTGTGTGAGTGTGTATCGTAAGTAGATGAGGGGGCATACAGAGTGTGTGAGTGTGTAAGTGGGTATACTGAGCTCTCCACATGGACCCTCAGAGAGAGGTGGCATGGCCAAACTGGGCATGGGGGCAGCCTCTGGCCTTCAAATGTATGTTGTGTGTTCAGGTGCCAGGCTGGCCATGCAGTGCTCTGGGATCTATGGGCTGGCATGAAGGTGGCAGTGTCAGGGAGAGAGGCAGGTGCACCTGGCCGCTGGGTCCATATGGCAGTAGAGGGAAGGACAGGTGCAATCAGTCAACAGAGAGAGAGAGAGAGAGAGAGAGAGAGAGAGAGAGACAGACAGAGAGACAGAGAGACAGAGAGACAGAGAGACAGAGAGACAGACAGACAGACAGACAGACAGACAGACAGACAGACAGACAGACAGACAGACAGACAGACAGACAGACAGACAGACAGTAGTCGGAGGTAAAAACATTGAGGGGCAACCAAGCATCATGACAGCAGAATACATGAGAATACAGTGCCTTGCGAAAGTATTCGGCCCCCTTGAACTTTGCGACCTTTTGCCACATTTCAGGCTTCAAACATAAAGATATAAAACTGTATTTTTTTTGTGAAGAATCAACAACAAGTGGGACACAATCATGAAGTGGAACGACATTTATTGGATATTTCAAACTTTTTTAACAAATCAAAAACTGAAAAATTGGGCGTGCAAAATTATTCAGCCCCTTTACTTTCAGTGCAGCAAACTCTCTCCAGAAGTTCAGTGAGGATCTCTGAATGATACAATGTTGACCTAAATGACTAATGATGATAAATACAATCCACCTGTGTGTAATCAAGTCTCCGTATAAATGCACCTGCACTGTGATAGTCTCAGAGGTCCGTCAAAAGCGCAGAGAGCATCATGAAGAACAAGGAACACACCAGGCAGGTCCGAGATACTGTTGTGAAGAAGTTTAAAGCCGGATTTGGATACAAAAAGATTTCCCAAGCTTTAAACATCCCAAGGAGCACTGTGCAAGCGATAATATTGAAATGGAAGGAGTATCAGACCACTGCAAATCTACCAAGACCTGGCCGTCCCTCTAAACTTTCAGCTCATACAAGGAGAAGACTGATCAGAGATGCAGCCAAGAGGCCCATGATCACTCTGAATGAACTGCAGAGATCTACAGCTGAGGTGGGAGACTCTGTCCATAGGACAACAATCAGTCATATATTGCACAAATCTGGCCTTTATGGAAGAGTGGCAAGAAGAAAGCCATTTCTTAAAGATATCCATAAAAAGTGTTGTTTAAAGTTTGCCACAAGCCACCTGGGAGACACACCAAACATGTGGAAGAAGGTGCTCTGGTCAGATGAAACCAAAATTGAACTTTTTGGCAACAATGCAAAACGTTATGTTTGGCGTAAAAGCAACACAGCTGAACACACCATCCCCACTGTCAAACATGGTGGTGGCAGCATCATGGTTTGGGCCTGCTTTTCTTCAGCAGGGACAGGGAAGATGGTTAAAATTTATGGGAAGATGGATGGAGCCAAATACAGGACCATTCTGGAAGAAAACCTGATGGAGTCTGCAAAAGACCTCAGACTGGGACGGAGATTTGTCTTCCAACAAGACAATGATCCAAAACATAAAGCAAAATCTACAATAGAATGGTTCAAAAATAAACATATCCAGGTGTTAGAATGGCCAAGTCAAAGTCCAGACCTGAATCCAATCGAGAATCTGTGGAAAGAAATGAAAACTGCTGTTCACAAATGCTCTCCATCCAACCTCACTGAGCTCGAGCTGTTTTGCAAGGAGGAATGGGAAAAAATGTCAGTCTCTCGATGTGCAAAACTGATAGAGACATACCACAAGCGACTTACAGCTGTAATCGCAGCAAAAGGTGGCGCTACAAAGTATTAACTTAAGGGGGCTGAATAATTTTGCACGCCCAATTTTTCAGTTTTTGATTTGTTAAATAATAACAATAAATGTCGTTCCAATTCATGATTGTGTCCCACTTGTTGTTGATTCTTCACAAAAAAATACAGTTTTATATCTTTATGTTTCAAGCCTGAAATGTGGCAAAAGGTCGCAAAGTTCAAGGGGGCCGAATACTTTCGCAAGGCACCGTATGTACAGCAATATTACGGTTTGCTAAAATGGTTTAATACTGCCTGATCTGGGGTTCTAAGTATAGACCTGGGGTTCTAAGTATAGACCTGGGGTGCTAAGTTTATACCTGGGGTTCTAAGTATAGACCTGAGGTTCTAAGTATAGACCTGGGGTGCTACGTTTATACCTGGGGTTCTAAGTATAGACCTGAGGTTCTAAGTATAGACCTGGGGTTCTAAGTATAGACCTGGGGTTCTAAGAATAGACCTGGGGTTCTAAGTTTATACCTGGGGTTCTAAGTATAGACCTGAGGTTCTAAGTATAGACCTGGGGTTCTAAGTATAGACCTGGGGTTCTAAGTATAGACCTGAGGTTCTAAGTATTGACCTTGGGTCTAAGTATAGACCTGGGGTTCTAAGTATAGACCTGGGGTTCTAAGTTTATACCTGGGGTTCTAAGTATAGACCTGGGGTTCTAAGTATAGACCGGGGTTCTAAATATAGACCTCAGGTTCTAAGTATTGACCTTGGGTTCTAAGTATAGACCTGGGGTTCTAAGTATAGACCTGAGGTGCTAAATATAGACCGTCGGTTCAAAGTATATACCGTCGGTTCTAGTATAGACCGTCGGTTCTAAGTATAGACCTGGGGTAAGTAACCCCCTGATCCACTGAGAACGAGCTAGGTTAGAGCTTCAAACATACGGTCTTGACATTCCAGTGTATCAATCTTCCAATGATATTCACCCTCATAATTCAGTTTATCTTTCTTCCAATGATATTCACCCTCATAATTCAGTGTATCTATCTTCCAATGATATTCACCCTCATAATTCAGTGTATCAATCTTCCAATGATATTCACCCTCATAATTCAGTGTATCTATCTTCCAATGTATTCACACATATAGAGACACTTATACAAACAAATACACTCACATGATCATAAATGCACAGACACACACACACACACACACACACACACACACACACACACGCTTGCTTTCCATTCCCAGCATGTACTGTAACAGTATGTTCCGTGTTGCACCACTTGAAATCCATCAGATCCCCTCCACTGTGAGAGTCCACTGACAGACATGGAGAGACAGGCTGTACAAGCCTCATTAACTCCAGTTTACTCACATGGAATAGAGAGTTACAGTGTGCTGTGAGATACGGAGGCTAATTTACTAACACGTAGCAATGTCACCCTCTCTCTCTATCTTCTGCTTTCCTAAATGGCACCCTATTCCCTTCATAGTGCACTACTTGGACCAGAACTGATCATGCTCTGGTCAAAAGTAGTGCACTATATAGGGAATAGGGTGCCACTTGTGTGTCCACCCCTGTCTGAATAGCTGTCAGGACAGTAGTGGATATTTGACCGTTCATGCTAACGTCAGTACCAATGTACTGTTGATGCTTCTCATTGTCGCTAACAAGTGTCTCGTCACCCAATCATAAACCTCTGGAAGACAGGACAGTGGAAGAATTCTTTAAAATGTCTCATCACCCAATCATAAACCTCAGGAAGACAGGACAGTGGAAGAATTCTGTAATGTATTATCCTGCAGAGAACGGACATATGTACCACACACAAACCCCAAGCGAATGGACGTGTAGCTAGTTTGACATTGGACAGTTTCTAAGTCCGCTGATTATGTCACCAAATGTATCCAGCCAGACGTACTTTGCATTGACTCAACAGTGCTGTGAATACATCACCGATAGAGACCACAGTTGCAAGATGATGTTGGTCTGCAGTGTGTGTGTGTGTGTGTATCTGTGTGTGTGTGTCTCTCTCTCTCTCTCTGTGTGTGTGTGTGTGTGTGTGTGTGTGTGTGTGTGTGTGTGTGTGTGTGTGTGTGTGTGTGTGTGTGTGTGTGTGTGTGTTTTATGCGTCAGCTCTAAGTCATGGTGGCACGACCACAACTAATTTCAGACTAACTGTAAAACCTGAACTTAAACTGACAGTGGGTTCTAACTGTGAGATGTCATCTTGATATCCATCTCAGTGGTCTGCTGTTTGACTGCTGGCGCCCCGTGAGACAACACTGCACTACTTCCCCTTACCGCTGCTAGAGGCGCTAGAGATTTGCAGTGGCACGGAAATGTGGTTTCTGATTCTTTTCATTTCCCCTGTGTGTTTAGCCCGGTCCAGACAGAGAATATGAATGCTCGGGATAGGGGAGGCCGCGGCGGGGGAAATGCTCACACACACACACACACACACACACACACACACACACACGGTCAGTTATTATGACTGTGCCAGAGGGTTGAGCGCCAGCCACTTTTGACCTCTGCAAGAGTTCACATTTAAAGAATGTGTCTGTGTGTTCATCTGTCTATGTGTTTATCTGTCTGTGTGTTCATCTGTCTGTGTGTTCATCTATCTGTGTGTTCATCTGTCTATGTGTTATCTGTCTGTGTGTTCATCTGTCTGTGTGTTCATCTGTCTGTGTGTGTGTCTGTCTGTGTGTCCATCTGTCTGTGTGTTCATCTGTCTGTGTGTGTGTCTGTCTGTGTGTTCATCTGTCTGTGTGTTTATCTGTCTGTGTGTTCATCTGTCTATGTGTGTATCTGTCTGTGTGTTCATCTGTCTGTGTGTTCATCTGTCTGTGTGTTCATCTGTCTGTGTGTTCATCTGTCTGTGTGTTCATCTGTCTGTGTGTTCATCTGTCTATGTGTTCATCTGTCTGTGTGTTCATCTGTCTGTGTGTTTATCTGTCTGTGTGTTTATCTGTCTGTCTGTTAATTTGTCTGTCTGTTAATCTGTCTTTTTCTGTGTGTTCATCTGTCTGTGTGTTCATCTGTCTGTGTAAGTGTGTTCATCTGTCTGTGTGTTCATCTGTCTGTGTATGTGTGTTCATCTGTCTGTGTGTTCATCTGTCTCTGTGTTCTTCTGTCAGTGTGTTTATCTGTCTGTGTGTTCATCTGTCTGTGTGTTCATCTGTCTGTGTCTGTGTGTTTATCTGTATGTGTGTTTATCTGTCTGTTTCTGTGTGTTCAACTGTCTGTTTGTTCATCTGTCTGTGTGTTCTTCTGTCTGTGTGTTTATCTGTCGGTGTGTTCATCTGTCTGTGTGTACATCTGTCTGTGTGTTAATTTGTCCATGTCTGTGTGTTCACCTGTCCATGTCTGTGTGTTCATCTTTCCATGTCTGTGTGTTCATCTTTCCATGTCTGTGTGTTCTTCTGTCCATGCCTGTGTGTTCCTCTTTCCATGTCTGTGTGTTCATCTTTCCATGTCTGTGTGTTCATCTTTCCATGTCTGTGTGTTCTTCTGTCCATGCCTGTGTGTTCTTCTGTCCATGCCTGTGTGTTCCTCTTTCCATGTCTGTGTGTTCATCTTTCCATGTCTGTGTGTTCTTCTGTCCATGCCTGTGTGTTTGTGTGACTGCAATGACTGTGAGTGCATGTGTGAGTCAGTGAGCACGCAGTTTGTGTTTGTGTGCGTGCGGCTGCATGCGTGCAAGCTGTGTGGTGTGAGAGTGTTTGGGCTTTGTGCTATAACTCACCTGTCAGGCTGGAGATTGGAATAGCGGGGGCTATTTCTACTCAGTGTCATTAACAACTGGCATGTGCTGTTCCCCCAGAAGAATCTAACACTAGGTTAGTCATCCTAAGAGTCTGAGGCATCCTCTGCTACGCTGGCACACAGCGAATGGCAGGAATGACCAGGCACACTGTCTTCATAAGGGGTTGTACGCAACTCTATTTGTGAACTGTTATGTCAAACTTGAATACAACTGTCATGTACGCTCACATGTGAAGTGACGCAACAGGAACGCAGGCAGACAGATGAATGATTGTGGTACCTATTGAGTGTGGGACATTTAGCGTTTGATGTGTACACACTATGGAATCTGCTAAACTGAAAGACGTAAATAAAGCATTCATGTGTTATCTTGAGTTCCATTTCTTAACTCAGTGTTCCTCCATGTTAAGTTTAAGTGTATCAAATCCCAGACACAGTGACCACGGGATCAGAGTGTTCAACTGAGCTGTGTGTTAGCTAAAAATGCCCCTCTAAAAATATGCCAGTGTCCAGTCCGTCCCTGAGTCCTACAATAATAGCTGCTAGATGAATTGTTAAAGTGTTTTCTAAATTAAGTGGAACTTTTTGGGGTTCCAGCCGGGTTCCAAGTTCTGCCTTTGTTGATTCCGTAAACACCAACAACGGTTGCCAGGGGTTTTAAGTGTGTCTATATGAGGGCTATCAGAGGCCCACGGCACTGGCAGATGCGGCCATCCCATAATAATTCAGCTACTCTTTCATCTCGACAGCCAAAAGAAGCACGGAAGGAGAGAGAGAGACAGAGACAGAGACAGAGACACAGACAGAGAGAGAGAGAGACAGAGAGAGAGATAGACAGAGAGAGAGAGAGAGAGAGAGAGAGAGAGGTGAGAGAGAGAGAGAGACAGAGACAGAGAGAGAGAGAGAGAGAGATCAGCGAGAGAGAGAGAGAGAGAGAGAGAGAGAGAGAGAGACAGAGAGAGAGAGAGACAGAGAGAGAGAGAGAGAGAGAGAGAGACAGAGAGAGAGAGAGAGAGAGAGACAGAGAGACAGAGAGAGAGAGAGAGAGAGAGAGAGAGAGAGAGAGAGAGAGAGAGAGAGAGAGAGAGAGGTGAGAGAGAGAGAGAGAGAGACAGAGACAGAGACAGAGAGAGCGAGAGAGAGAGAGAGAGAGAGATGGACAGCCTAAGGTCAAACAACCTTGGATGACAATCTTTTTACCTTTTTTTCAGTTTTGGAAGAGTCAAAAAATCCCCTAATATGGGCATAGTTCTGTCTTTTTCCACAAGGCTGTTATTTATATCATCAAACTGCCTGGCAGAGACGCTTGAGGGAATGGATGAGAGACATTTGAGGTATAATATGCAATTAACGATTCTGGCAAGACAGTTTCATCCCCACGTATTAGACCACACTAGAACACAACACGTCATATCAAAAACCCCCAGTCCTTCACATCCTCTGAACGAGTGCTGTCCCTAAGTAGGGCTAACAGTTTTGGCATTAAGAAGCTATAAAGAAACGTCCTCGGTTCCACAGAGAGTATACAAATGATACCGTGTCAACTGAAGGGGGGTAAGAAAACGGTCAATACCTTGTCTCCTCCTCTGGCGTCTTTGAAGTAAATATGGTATCCATCGGAGACTAGCATCTAAGAGGAGTGCGTCCTGTAGGCCTAATGCCCATTGTTAGCAATACAAGCTCAAACCTCAACATTTAAAGGGGTTATCCTTGTGTCATTTGGGATGCAAAATTAGAGGGCAAATTGTATTTTCAGTTAGCAGTGCTTCGGAGGAAAGTCGGGAGAGTCAAAATGGCCGTCCAAATATACTTCCTTCATCACGTCCCCAACGTACGTACGGGTGACTGTTCCGTGGCCAAAATGGTGTCCTCAGGGCCTAACTCAGTCAGCTGTTGCTGTCAATCTAGTACGGTGCCCCATGATGATGCTGGTCTCAGCAGGGTTTAAAAATGATCCGAATACTGATCTACTGCTTCTACTCACTAATACATAGAAATATTGGACTATTTTGTTGACATGTACCAGACATCGCCATAAACAAACCAAAGCTATTTTGTAGAAATGTTCAGTCCCTCAATATTATTTCCCACAACAGGGCAACAAAACCTGACAAAAGGTCCAATGAGTGGAAACTCCTTCCATTTTCAATCAATACATTGTGTACTTTATCAGAAACACTCTGACCATAGACCACTGTTCACAAACCACTCAGGTTTAGAACAAATCTAAAAACAGCCCCACCTCCTCCTCCACCTCCTCCTCCACCTCCTCCTCCCCTCTCCCCCCTCCACCTCCTCCTCCAC
>NC_048582.1:10443041-10450541 GCF_013265735.2 Oncorhynchus mykiss | reverse complement strand
GACCAAACACAAAACAGTATCCATATGCAAAACATTTATTTAAAACATACGACCACAAACAAAGAATGCATCCGCTGACAAAACTCATACCCACAGACAAAATATTCACAGACAAAACACATATCCACAGACAAAATATTCACAGACAAAACTCATACCCACAGACAAAATATTCACAGACAAAACACATATCCACAGACATAAAGAATATCCACAGACAAAGCACATATCCACAGACAAAATATTCACAGACAAAGCACATATCCACAGACATAAAGAATATCCATAGACAAAGCACATATCCACGTCCATCCTCATAGAGAGAGAGCTCTGACCTGAACAGCCTCAAACCATCTCATCCTTCATCCCTCCATCCCTACATCCCCCCTCCCTCTCCATCTGTCCTCCATCATGTCCCCCGAGAAGTTTGGAGGACAGTGTGTGAAGAGCACGTGACACCCCCCCCCCCACCCTCCCCGGGCCCGTGGTGCCCCCGGCAAGACCATACTGCTGCCACCAGCAGATCCAGTCCCAACCATGGTGACCACAAGTCACTTCCCAAACTCAATTACTGGACACATTTATCTCTCCCCACCCCCATGGCCCCCACCTTGCTGTCGGGGCATAAAACGCCCCCCCCTCAAGAACTGAGACATAAACTGAACAAGTTCCACAAACATGTGACTAACAGCAATCGAATAATGTGTCCCTGGACAAAGGGGGAGTCAAAATCAAAAGTAACATTCAGTATCTGGTGTGGCCACCAGCTGCATTAAGTACTGCAGTGCATCTCCTCCTCATGGTCTGCACCAGATTTGCCAGTTCTTGCTGTGAGATGTTACCCCACTCTTCCACCAAGGCACCAGCAAGTTCCCGGACATTTCTGAGGGGAATGGCCCTAGCCCTCACCCTCCAATCCAACAGGTCAATGGGATTGAGATCGGGGCTCTTCGCTGGCCATGGCAGAACACTGACATTCTTGTCTTGTAGGAAATCCAGTACAGAACGAGCAGTATGGCTGGTGGTATTGTCATGCTGGAGGGTCATGTCAGGATGAGCCTGCAGGAAGGGTACCACATGAGGGAGGAGGATGCCTTCCCTGTAACGCACAGCGTTCAGATTGCTTGCAATGACAACAAGCTCAGTCCAATAATGCTGTGACACACCGCCCCAGACACTCCACCTCCAAATCGATCCTGCTCCAGAGTACAGGCCTCGGTGTAACACTCATTCCTTCGACAGTAAATGCACATCCGACCATCACCCCTGGTGAGACAAAACCGCGACTCGTCAGTGAAGAGCACCTTTTGCCAGACCTGTCTGGTCCAGCGACGATGGTTTTGTGCCCATAAGGCGACGTTGTTGCCGGTGATGTCTGGTGAGGACCTGCCTTACTTACATCAGGCTTACGAGCCCTTAGCCCAGCCTCTCTCAGCCTATTGCGGACAGTCTGAGCACTGATTGAGTGCTTCTACACCTGCATTGGTTGCTGTTTGGGGTTTTAGGCTGGGTTTCTGTACAACACTTTGAGATATCAGCTGATGTAAGAAGGGCTTTATAAATAAATGTGATTTGATTTGAGGGAGGGATTGTGCGTTCCTGGTGTAACTCGGGCAGTTGTTGTTGTCATCCTGTACCTGTCCATCAGGTGTGATGTTCGGATGTACTGATCCTGTGTTGTTACATGTGGTCTGCCACTGCGAGGACGATCAGCTGTCTGTCCTGTCTCTCTGTCTGTCCCGTCTTAGGCATCTCACAGTGCGGACATTGCAATTTATTGCCCTGACCACATCTGCAGTCCTCATGCCTCCTTGCAGCATGCCTAAAGCATGTTCATGCAGATGAGCAGGGACCCTGCGCATCTTTCTTTTGGTGTTTTTCAGTCAGTAGAAAGGCCTCTTTAGTGTCCTAAGGGTTCATAACTGTGACCTTATTTGCATGCCGTCTGTAAGCTGTTAGTGTCTTAACAAATATTCCACAGGTGCATGTTCATTAATTGTTTATGGTTCATTGAACAATAATGGGAAACAGTGTTTAAACCCTTTACAGTGAAGATCTGTGAAGTTATTTGGATTTTTATTAATTATCTTTGAAAGACAGGGTCCTGAAAAAGGGATGTTTCTTTTTTTGCTGAGTTTGTACATATTCATCTCCAATATTAACACTTTGAGTTGTTTGTTTCACGATGCCCCAATATCAAGCATCTGTCCATGATGTAGCTGCTGTACTCTAGGGCTACCTCCCTCCCTGTCTACCTCCCTGTCTACCTCCCTCCCTGTTTACCTCCCTGTCTACCTCCCTCCTGTCTACCCTGTCTACCTCCCACCCTGTCTACCTCCCACCCTGTCTACCCTGTCTACCTCCCTGCCTCCCTCCCTCCCTGTCTACCCTGTCTACCTCCCTGTCTCCCTCCCTCCCTCCCTGTCTACCCTGTCTACCTCCCTGCCTCCCTCCCTGTCTACCCTGTCTACCTCCCTCCCTCTCTGTCTACCCTGTCTACCTCCCTCCCTCCCTGTCTACCCTGTCTACCTCCCTGCCTCCCTCCCTGTCTACCTCCCTCCCTGTCTACCCTGTCTACCTCCCTGCCTCCCTCGCTCCCTGTCTACCTCCCTCTCTCCCTCCCTCCCTGTCTACCTCCCTGCCTCCCTCCCTCCCTCCCTGTCTACCCTGTCTACCTCCATGCCTCCCTCCCTCCGTCCCCACTTTCTCCATGTTTCCCTGTCTCCCTCCCTCCCTCCCTGTCTCCCTCTCGCCCTCCCTCCCTGTCTACCTCCCTGTCTCCCTCCCTCCCTCCCTGTCTCCCTCTCTCCCTCCCTCCCTCCCTGTCTACCTCCCTCTCTCCCTCCCTCCCTGTCTACCTCCCTGCCTCCCTCCCTCCCTGTCTACCTCCATGCCTCCCTCCCTCTGTCCCCACTTTCTCCATGTTTCCCTGTCTCCCTCCCTCCCTCCCTGTCTCCCTCCCTCCCTCCCTGTCTACCTCCCTGTCTCCCTGTCTACCTCCCTGTCTCCCTCTCTCACTGTCTACCTCCCTCTCTCCCTCTCTCCCTGTCTACCTCCCTCCCTGTCTACCTCCCTGTCTACCTCCATGCCTCCCTCCCTCTGTCCCCACTTTCTCCATGTT
Source organism: Oncorhynchus mykiss (assembly GCF_013265735.2). NCBI lineage: Eukaryota > Metazoa > Chordata > Actinopteri > Salmoniformes > Salmonidae > Oncorhynchus > Oncorhynchus mykiss. The sequence goes on along the minus strand of NC_048582.1, from coordinate 10,447,420 downwards.
TCCCTGTCTCCCTCCCTCCCTCCCCGTCTACCTCCCTGTCTCCCTCCCTCCCTCCCTGTCTACCTCCCTGTCTCCCTCTCTCCCTGTCTACCTCCCTCTCTCCCTCCCTCCCTGTCTACCTCCCTCCCTCCCTCCCTCCCTGTATACCTCCCTGTCTCCCTCTCTCCCTCCCTCCCTGTCTACCTCCCTGCCTCCCTTCCTCCGTCCCCACTTTCTCCATGTTTCCCTGTCCCCCTCTCTCCCTCCCTCCCTGTCTACCTCCCTCCCTGTCTACCTCCCTCCCTCCCTCCCTCTCCCTCCCTCCCTCCCTCCCTCCCTCCCTCCCTCCGTCCCCACTTTCTCCATGTTTCCCTGTCTCCCTCCCTCCCTCCCTCTCTACCAGACTTGACTGACGGACTACTGTGTGGATCAGTGCCCTCCAGATCAGTGGGAGTAGCCAGGGTGTATTCCAGCAGGTCTCTGCTGCTGCCTCCACCCTGCCAGCAGCGGCCACACCAGATGGTTGTAGGATTAGTCCTCCCAGTCTTTATCTGTGCTGTGTAATGGGGCAGGAGATAGATACATACTGCATGGAGTGTTTGGAGTCTGTTCAGGGTCGTTCATATTATTCAGACCAATAACACTGAAAACATGTTGTTTGGAAGTTATGGTGGAAAGTGGAATGGTGTGTGTGTGTTTATGTGTGTGTGTGTGTGTGCATGGGTATGTGAACGCATTCTTGTGTGCTTTCTTGCGCATGTGTGTGTGTGTGCTGGTCAGTGAGTGATTTCTGTGGGGCATTGGAGGCAGCTGGGAAAGGGAATGTTGTGTATGCTGCTAAATGTGGCAGTGCTGCTATTCCGGGTGTGGGCCCTCTCCCCTGCCCGGATTCCTGGGATCACCGAGGGCTCCGAAGTGTGTGTGTACAAGGACAAGTGTGTGTGTGTGTGTGTGTGTGTGTGTGTGTGTGTGTGTGTGTGTGTGTGTGTGTGTGTGTGTGTGTGTGTGTGTGTGTGTGTGTGTGTGTGTGTGTGTTTGCGTGTCTGAGATTGCAGTGTGCAGATTTTCCATGTCACATGAGGCTAGACCTCCAACCAGCCTCAACCCAGACTCATCTCTTTTCCCAAACCATCAACAGCCCTGTCTCCAACAAACACTTCCTCCTCTGCATCAACAGCCCTGTCTCCAAAAAACACTTCCCCCTCTGTGTCAACAGCCCTGTCTCCAACAAACACTTCTGCCTCTGCATCAATAGCCCTGTCTCCAACAAACACTTCTGCCTCTGCATCAACAGCCCTGTCTAAAACAAACACTTCCTCCTCTACGTCAACAGCCCTGTCTCCAACAAACACTTCCTCCTCTGCATCAACAGGCCTCACCTTCCCTATCCACCCCTATCTGCTTAGTGTGGAAAGTGTGGGAGAACACAGGTCCTTTCTCCATGTTAGATTTAAATGGGACCTATGGGTTCTTCACCTCATGTCAAGGTGAAGGAAAGACAACATCTGCCATGTCATAATATCAAAAATAAAAGACATGTAATTAAGGGTGGAGGAGAGGGGAATTCAAGATCACAAACATTTTCTCACAAACGCTGACTCGACAACTTGAAGGACTTTAAAAACACAAAAGTAAAGAGATGGGGTTCTATGTTTTGTGTGTGTGTGTGTGTGTGTGTCTGTGTGTGTGTGTGTGTGCTTGACTCCTCTCAAGGGATCGATCAATGGCTGTACATGTGTGGTGTTCGGTGGTGAGACCTTGACCTAGCCACGAAGGGGGAGAATTCCATTACTCACAGGTGAGGTTAGAGGTCGCCGCTCGATCAATACACCACGACTACAACACACAGGTTGTGTCTCAAATGGCACCCAAATCCCTACATAGGGCCCTACTTTCCCCAGATGCTGGTCAAAGCCTGGGACAAAGACACAGAGGGATGATAACTAGAGACACAGTAGAGGGATGATAAATAGAGACACAGTAGAGGGATGATAAATAGAGACACAGTAGAGGGATGATAAATAGAGACAAAGTAGAGGGATGATAAATAGAGACACAGTAGAGGGACGATAAATAGAGACACAGTAGAGGGATGATAAATAGAGACACAGTAGAGGGATGATAAATAGAGACACAGTAGAGGGATGATAAATAGAGACAAAGTAGAGGGATGATAAATAGAGACACAGTAGAGGGATGATAAATAGAGACACAGTAGAGGGATGATAAATAGAGACACAGTAGAGGGATGATAAATAGAGACACAGTAGAGGGATGATAAATAGAGACACAGAGGGATGATAAATAGAGACAGTAGAGGGATGATAAATAGAGACCATGTAAAAAAGATGGTGGACACATTGAGCCGTTTCTCTGTCTTCCCAGACCAGACACGTACACACACACACACACACACACACACACACACACACACACACACACACACACACACACAAAAAGAGATATGGGCGATTTTGAAGGGGAGCAGCATTCCTGTCCGCGAGGAGACCTATATGGATTGTGAGACAATAGTGTGTGTGTGTGTGTGTGTGTGTGAGCACAAGAGAGACAGAGGGTAATGGCCCCTTCTTCCTCTAATCCTCCAACAAGATGAGGGGGGTCGCCGGTTCAGAAGCTGGAGAAGAGTGAAAGGAGTGACGAAGGAGGGCCCCTTTCCAAGGCCCATTGAGTCTTCATTCAAAGGGGCCCCGCGCTTCATTAAAAAAGGGAAGGCATCGTCTTCCAAAACAAAACACAGCTCGTTGTTCAAACTCCATCACAGACTCCATCACAGACTCCATCACAGTGATGACGAGCCGAGGGACCGTATTTGTTTTATTGTGAACAAAGAGCATTCGAGCGCACGTTTTCTAAGCACTGGTACAAATGTGTCATTTATGATGATTGTTCTGCCGAGTGTAAATAGATGATGATTGTTTTTTATGCCCAGAGTACTCCTCTTTCCGACGTGACACTTTTCAATTGAAAAAGAGAGATTGTCCAGACGAGTATTTCACAAATAGGCCCAGACTGCATCGTTACGTTGAACGAAAACAAGTTGGCCTAGTAATGTTGAGAGAGTGAACCTGATTTCTTGGAAACGTATCAAATGGGAATTATGGTTCTGAGACATCAAACACATCAAACACACATGTACACACACACACACACACACACCTGTCACACTCTTTTCTCTGGAGCCAGTTCAACAGCGAAGGTCAAGGCCTGCTGTGTCTGTTTGTGTACAAATAAAAGTAAGCCTCCTTTTGTTAAAAGAAAACGGCTGCATTTTTCAGATCCTTCAAAAGGTAGCAGCAGAGTCATGACATCACTGAGTCTCAGGGTTCCTTGACAGCACGCTCTGCCACAAGTGAAATGTCTTCAGAGGAGCCACTGGTTATCACGCTTTAGCAGAGCTCTCTGCTTTAGAGACCTGTCTGCCCTCTCTCTCTCTCTCTCTCTTTCCCCTTTCTCTAGCTCTCTCTCTCTCTCCCCTTTCTCTAGCTCTCTCTCTCTCTCCCCTTTCTCTATCTCTCTCTCTCTCTCCCCTTTCTCTAGCTCTCTCTCTCTTCCTCCCCCTGCCTCTGCCCTTCTCTCCCTCCCCTTCCCTCTCTTCATCCCCATCCCTCTCTACCTCTCTGTGTCTAATTTTGCCTAATTTCACACCCTGCCGTGTTCAATGTTACTGACAGAGACTTCATCACGGTTAACACATGTCCTTCAACCAGGCAACACTCCACCCATCAGCCCCAGACGTCTCCGCCACCTCCTAAACAGTACTCCCTAGTTCCAAAATGTCTGCGTCCCTATGGAAATGTTATGCAGATGCTTCGCCCCGCGGGATAAGTTCAAATGAGCAGAGGACTACCAACATTCCAATTGAGAAAAGTTTTCCTCTTTTCAGAGGCGTAAGACATTGATTATTGCAGACCAGGCCCATATCCCCGACACTCGAAGAAGGAGACGACGCTATAGAAGCCAGAGAGTGGGTGAATCGCCTCTACCCTCTACCCGTTCTATTGGCGAATGTGCAATCACTGGAGAATAAACTGGATGAGCTCCGTTGGAGAGTATCCTGTCAACGTGATCTGAAGAACTGTAATATCCTGTGTTTCTCTGAGTCGTGGCTGAACAAGAACATGGTAAATATAAATCCTGGTCTTTCTATACATCTGCAGGGCAGAACGGTGGCATCCAGGAAGCTGAGAGGAGGGGGGTGTATCTCTTGGTTAACAAGAACTCTAATATTAAAGAAGTCTCTAGGTTCTTCTCGTCTGAGTTAGAATACTTCATGATAAGATGCAGACCATACTATTTACCGAGAGTTTTCATCTATATTTTTATATGCATAGACACTTTACCCCTACCTACATGTACATAGTACCTCGACTAACCTGTAC
>NC_048582.1:10398041-10438041 GCF_013265735.2 Oncorhynchus mykiss | reverse complement strand
GGATACAGAGAGAAAGAGAGGAGAGAACAGAGAGGATACAGAGAGAAAGAGAGGAGAGAACAGAGAGGATACAGAAAGAAAGAGAGGAGAGAACAGAGAGGATACAGAGAGAAAGAGAGGAGAGAACAGAGAGGATACAGATAGAAAGGGAGGAGAGAACAGAGAGACTACAGAGAGAAAGAGAGGATACAGATAGAAAGAGAGGAGAGAACAGAAAGGATACAGAGAGAACAAGAGGAGAGAACAGAGAGGATACAGAGAGAAAGAGAGGAGAGAACAGAGAGGATACAGAGAGAAAGAGAGGAGAGAACAGAGAGAAAGAGAGGAGAGAACAGGAGATAGACAGAGAGAAAGAGAGGAGAGAACAGGAGATAGACAGAGTGAAAGAGAGAGAGAAAAAGGAAAATGTTACATCTGGCAAGAAATGAATAAGGAAATGATCTCAGCAGAGAAAAATGTCCTCATGTGTGCTACCTACATCCCCCCAATAGAATCCGCATACTTTATTAACGATGACAGCTTCTCCATTCTAGAGGAGGAGATCAACAATTTCCAGGCCCAGAGACATGTACTAGTCCGTGGCGAACGAAATACCAGAACTGGACAAGAACCCGACACCCTCAGCACACAGGGGCACAAACACCTACCTGGAGGTGACAGCATTCCCTCACCCATGTATGACCGACTGGCTCAAATCAGTCTTATGTAGCAAAATATGACCTGGTGTTTTTAACATTGGATAAAAGTAGAGAATCAGAGCTACAGAATGGTAGATCATACACTGTATTGTTGAGGAACAATGGGAGAGTAATTCTGCATTGAAAGTTGATAAACTTGTAAACTCACTTTTGAGAAACTGGTCTTTGAATGTTTTGGTACCTACTGGAGAGCTCTCCTTTGTCTACACCCCAAACGTTTTATAGTCCCATACCCCAGTGGTTTACAGAAGAGGATGTCTTCCTTAATTGACCCCCCATAAACGTAACGGACATATACCAGGAGCTGTGCCAGGCCCGCCACGTCTGTTGACTCATCCAGCTGTAACAGACATATACCAGGAGCTGTGCCAGGCCTGCCATGTCTGTTGACTCATCCAGCTGTAACAGACATATACCAGGAGCTGTGCCAGGCCTGTTGACTCATCCAGCTGTAACAGACATATACCAGGAGCTGTGCCAGGCCTGCCATGTCTGTTGACTCATCCAGCTGTAACAGACATATATAGGGAGCTGTGCCAGGCCGGTTGACTCATCCAGCTGTAACAGACATATACCAGGAGCTGTGCCACGTCTGTTGACTCATCCAGCTGTAACAGACATATACCAGGAGCTGTGCCACGTCTGTTGACTCATCCAGCTGTAACAGACATATACCAGGAGCTGTGCCATGTCTGTTGACTCATCCAGCTGTAACAGACATATACCAGGAGCTGTGCCAGGCCTGTTGACTCATCCAGCTGTAACAGACATATACCAGGAGCTGTGCCAGGCCTGTTGACTCATCCAGCTGTAACAGACATATACCAGGAGCTGTGCCAGGCCTGTTGACTCATCCAGCTGTAACAGACATATACCAGGAGCTGTGCCATGTCTGTTGACTCATCCAGCTGTAACAGACATATACCAGGAGCTGTGCCAGGCCTGTTGACTCATCCAGCTGTAACAGACATATACCAGGAGCTGTGCCATGTCTGTTGACTCATCCAGCTGTAACAGACATATACCAGGAGCTGTGCCAGGCCTGTTGACTCATCCAGCTGTAACAGACATATACCAGGAGCTGTGCCATGTCTGTTGACTCATCCAGCTGTAACAGACATATACCAGGAGCTGTGCCATGTCTGTTGACTCATCCAGCTGTAACAGACATATACCAGGAGCTGTGCCATGTCTGTTGACTCATCCAGCTGTAACAGACATATACCAGGAGCTGTGCCAGGCCTGTTGACTCATCCAGCTGTAACAGACATATACCAGGAGCTGTGCCATGTCTGTTGACTCATCCAGCTGTAACAGACATATACCAGGAGCTGTGCCACGTCTGTTGACTCATCCAGCTGTAACAGACATATACCAGGAGCTGTGCCAGGCCTGTTGACTCATCCAGCTGTAACAGACATATACCAGGAGCTGTGCCATGTCTGTTGACTCATCCAGCTGTAACAGACATATACCAGGAGCTGTGCCAGTTTTAAAAAGTGAAGACAAAGCTTTAAAAATAAATCAGAATCACATTTAGAATCAATAAATAAACATATTAAACATACCAAATAACACAACAGAAACTAAAGGCAAGGAGGTGGTACGGCCCAGGCGGCAGGCGGCCATATTGTTTCCCATAACCTCCAACGTATCAGACTCCATTACCCCCATGCTCCTAGAAACAACCATACCTTTGGACTGCATTCCCTCCTGTGGGCAGCCTCATGTAGATTCATATTGTTTCCCATAACCTCCAACGTATCAGACACCATTACCCCCATGCTCCTAGAAACAACCATACCTTTGGACTGCATTCCCTCCTGTGGGCAGCCTCATGTAGATTCATATTGTTTCCCATAACCTCCAACGTATCAGACTCCATTACCCCCCATGCTCCTAGAAACAACCATACCTTTGGACTGCCTTCCCTCCTGTGGGCAGCCTCATGTAGATTCATATTGTTTCCCATAACCTCCAACGTATCAGACTCCATTACCCCCCATGCTCCCAGAAACAATCATACCTTTGGACTGCATTCCCTCCTGTGGGCAGCCTCATGTAGATTCATATTGTTTCCCATAACCTCCAACGTATCAGACTCCATTACCCCCCATGCTCCCAGAAACAATCATACCTTTGGACTGCATTCCCTCCTGTGGGCAGCCTCATGTAGATTCATATTGTTTCCCATAACCTCCAACGTATCAGACTCCGTTACCCCCCATGCTCCTAGAAACAACCATACCTTTGGACTGCATTCCCTCCTGTGGGCAGCCTCATGTAGATTCATATTGTTTCCCATAACCTCCAACGTATCAGACTCCATTACCCCCCATGCTCCTAGAAACAACCATACCTTTGGACTGCCTTCCCTCCTGTGGGCAGCCTCATGTAGATTCATATTGTTTCCCATAACCTCCAACGTATCAGACTCCATTACCCCCCATGCTCCCAGAAACAATCATACCTTTGGACTGCATTCCCTCCTGTGGGCAGCCTCATGTAGATTCATATTGTTTCCCATAACCTCCAACGTATCAGACTCCATTACCCCCCATGCTCCCAGAAACAATCATACCTTTGGACTGCATTCCCTCCTGTGGGCAGCCTCATGTAGATTCATATTGTTTCCCATAACCTCCAACGTATCAGACTCCGTTACCCCCCATGCTCCTAGAAACAACCATACCTTTGGACTGCATTCCCTCCTGTGGGCAGCCTCATGTAGATTCATATTGTTTCCCATAACCTCCAACGTATCAGACTCCATTACCCCCCATGCTCCCAGAAACAATCATACCTTTGGACTGCATTCCCTCCTGTGGGCAGCCTCATGTAGATTCATATTGTTTCCCATAACCTCCAACGTATCAGACTCCGTTACCCCCATGCTCCTAGAAACAACCATACCTTTGGACTGCATTCCCTCCTGTGGGCAGCCTCATGTAGAATCCGGTAACTTTGATAATTACCGGTAGCTTTGCAACCCAAGGCATGAATGATTTGAGTTTGATGAAGAAATGTTGTGAACAGCAACACATTCAGGACACTTTCATTCAAGGCCTCAGTGAGAGTTCCTTGTAGAAGAGGAGGATGGCGAACAGCCGTGGCAAACTAACGTGATGGTAATTTCCTAAAATGAGCGGGGTTGTGTCTCCGGGTTGTTTTTTGACAGAAATAGTTTACGTCTCTTCTTTCTTCTCTCTTTTTCTCAGTCTTCTCACTCTCTCCGTCTTTCTGTTTCCTTCTCTTGTTTGATTTGTTTTATATTCCCCCGCCCACACCCTCTCCGGCGCGCCGCTCAGTCAGCACATGTGGCCGAGCGGCTCTAATTAGTCCATAGCCCGTCAGAGGGAATCGCTTGCTTGTTTACCCTTATTGAAATTAGCAGGCCTGCCTCCCAAGAGGCGCCAACAACGCTAATTAGGAGCTAGCTACAACCCAGTCTATCATGGCTGGGTTAGGAGAGGAAAGGAGCTGTAGTGGAAACTATGGGGTGAGAGTGAGTGTGTCTGAGTATGCGATTAAATAGAAAATATCCCCCCCCACCCCACACACACACACACACACATACACACACACACACACACAATGAAGGAGTGTCTGGACATCCCTCATTGTTTCAGGTGTCAAAGTGGAGAGATAACATTCAACTATATTTCCTTGTGAAAGGGGCTGTAGTGTCACAGAGTCTCCTCCTCTCAGCTTGGCAGGATGTCCGTATGCACTGAGGTTTCTAGCATGAGACGAACAGAGAAAGTCACTACGAACATACCAGAGAGGCTGTCAGAACGGCCCTGACAAGCCTGACCAAGAACAATAGGACATGAATAAACCACAGGAAAGAAAGAAACCTGCACCAAAAACAACAGAGTGGTTGTGGATGAAATATTACCACGTTTACAAAAGAGTCACCAGAACCCATTGTTAAAGTAGCCAATCCAAGTTGGTGCAAATGAGTAATCCTTTTAGAAGGCAAGGTGCAGAATCTCTGAACACAAACTAACATCTCATTCGACGGCTATCGATTTCACTCCAATGAAACGATGCATTTCTACCTCTCGTTCAAACCTCTGGACTTAGTCTGAACAATTTAACCAGGTAGGCTAGTTGAGAATAAGTTCCCATTTACAACTGCGACCTGGCCAAGATAAAGCAAAGCAGTGCGACACAAACAACAACACAGAGTTACACATGGAATAAACAAGCGTACAGTCAATAACACAATAGAAAGAAAGTCTATATACAGTGTGTGCAAATGTTGTGAGGAGGTATGGCAAATAATAGGCCATAGCAGTGAAGTAATTACAATTTAGCAGATTAACACTGGAGTGATAAATGAGCAGATGATGATGTGCAAGTAGAGATACTGGTGTGCAAAAGAGCAGAAAAGTAAATAAAAACAATATGGGGATGAGGTAGGTAGATTGGGTGGGCTATTTCCAGATGGACTATGTACAGCTGCAGCGATCGGTTAGCTGATGTTTAAAGTTAGTGAGGGAAATATAAATCTCCTGCTTCAGCGATTTTTGCAATTCGTTCCAGTCACTGGCAGCAGAGAACTGGAAGGAAAGGCGGCCAAATGAGGTTTTGGCTTTGGGGATAACCAGTGAGATATATCTGCTGGAGCGCGTGCTACTAGGTATTTGTAGTTGTCCACATATTCTAGGTCAGAACCGTCCAGAGTAGTGATGCTAGGTGGGCAGGCGGGTGCAGGCAGCGATCGGTTGAAGAGCATGCACTTAGTTTTACTAGCATTTAAGAGCAGTTGGAGGCCACGGAAGGAGTGTTGTATGGCATTGAAGCTCGTTTGGAGGTTAGTTAACACAGTGTCCAAAGAAGGGCCAGATGTATACAGAATGGTGTCGTCTGCGTAGAGGTGTATCAGGGAATCACCAGCAGCAAGAGCGACATCGTTGATATACACAGAGAAAAGAGTCGGCCCGAGAATTGAACCCTGTGGTACCCCCATAGAGACTGCCAGAGGTCCAGACAACAGGCCCCCTGATTTGACACACTGAACTCTGTCTGCAAAGTAGTTGGTGAACCAGGTGAGGCAGTCATTTGAGAAACCAAGGCTATTGTGTCTGCCGATAAGAATACGGTGATTGACAGAGTCGAAAGCCTTGGCCAGGTCGATGAAGACGGCTGCACAGTACTGTCTTTTATCGATGGCGGTTATGATATCGTTTACTACCTTGAGCGTGGATGAGGTGCACCCATGACCTGCTCGGAAACCAGATTGCACAGCGGAGAAGGTACGGTGGGATTCGAAATGGTCAGTGATCTGTTTGTTGACTTGGCTTTCGAAGACTTTAGAGAGGCAGGGCAGGATGGATATAGGTCTATAACAGTTTGGTTCTAGAGTGTCACACCCTTTGAAGAGGGGGATGACCGCGGAAGCTTTCCAATCTTTAGGGATCTCGGACAATACGAAAGAGAGGTTGAACAGACTGGTAATAGGGGCTGCAACAATGGCGGAGGATAGTTTTAGAAAGAGAGGGTCCAGATTGTCTAGTGGACTGACAGGCAGTCAAATAAAGAAGTGTCATTGTGACACACAGTGGTTAAATGTGTAGTAGTCAGGCCTAGTAGTACAACCCCCCTGGAGCAAATTATGGTTAAGTGCCTTGCTTAAGGGCACATCGACAGATTTCTCACCTTGTCGGCTCGGGTATTCAAACCTGCAACCTTAAATTACTGGTCCAGTGCTCCAACCGCTAAGTGAGACATCTCACTCGCTCCTTTCTTCTGTTTCATATACAGTCAATGAACGAAGCAGACCAGACCCAGCTGCTACTGCACTGGTAGTGCCTATGGAAGAGCCACCCGGCAGAACGGAACCGTGACCATTTTTTCCAACAGTAAACAGCCAGAAGAAGAAGAAGAAGAATTCCACAGCCCTCATGAAGGAGAAACTCCAAGATGGCCACCCTGTGTTTCTTTCCCCTCTCTGGTTTCACCAACTATTACTGACTGCATGAAGAGCAGAGAAGTTATATATGAGAAGCATGTTGTTTGCAGCTGTATCTCTCAGTCACAGCATCAGTTACTAACCATGTCTGTGGTGACAAACAAGTCCAGCTGGATCACACGGCACGTATCGCTTGGCAACAGTAAACGTGTTTGTTTAAACAAAACACGCGTTGATCTTTCCCCCAAAAAACGAAGAGATGACCTCCACAATCTGGGTAACCTCATTAGAATAAGAGCACAACCACAGGTCAGGTAAACGCTGCGAACCGTTTCAATCAAGGTCAGGGTTCCGTCATAAAAGACTGTAAAAATATATTCATTTTGGACATCAGTTCCAAAGTATTCCCACACATGAATGTATACAAATGTAAGCACAGGTTGAAATGATGTTTTAGTAAAAAAAATTGCAGTCTACAAATGATTTGTAATTATGTTCCGGACCCCTGACCATCTGCTCAACCTTTTCATAGTAAAAAGATGAAAGAGAGAGAAAACCTAGCAAAGAGAGAGACAGACCAAGAGAGAGAGAAAGAGAGAGATAGAGAGAGAGAGACAGATAAAGAGAGAAAGAGAGAGAGAGGGAGAGAGAGAGAGACAGAGAGACAGAGAGAGAGAGAGATAGAGAGAGAGAGACAGAGACTGAGACAGAGAGAGACAGAGAGAGAGAGAGAGAGAGAGAGAGAGAGAGAGAGAGAGGCAGAGGATGAGACAGAGACAGAGACAGAGAGGCAGAGAGACAGAAAGAGACAGAGAGAGAGAGAGAGAAAGAGAGAGAGAGAGGGAGTTTGGGCAATAAAGCCCCTTTGAATTGAATTTAGAAAGAATGCAATAACATTTCCAAGAGCAAATGTGCAAAACAAGTTAGATTCCTGATGGACTATTGGGTCTTATCTTTGGGTTTTATAGTCAGTCCCACAAACACACAAACCCACACACACACACACACACACATACATACTTTCTCTTTTTCTCTCTCTATCCTTCACTCTGTTTCTAAATTCAATTTAATGGCTTTTTTGGTATGGGAAACATGTGTTAACATTGCCAAAGCAAGTGGAGTAGATAATATACAAAAGTGAAATAAACAATAAAATGAACAGTAAACATTACACTCACAGAAGTAAAAAAATAAATAAAGACATTACAAATGTCATATCATGTATTCTTCGTGGTTCCACTCTGTTTCTCTCTCTCTCTCTCCTCCACTCTCTCCTCCACTCTGTTTCTCTCTCTCTCCTCCACTCTGTTTCTCTCTCTCTCTCTCTCTCCTCCACTCTCTCCTCCACTCTGTTTCTCTCTCTATCCTCCACTCTGTTTCTCTCTCTATCCTCCACTCTGTTTCTCTCTCTCTCCTCCACTCTGTTTCTCTCTCTCTCCTCCACTCTGTTTCTCTCTCTCTCCTCCACTCTGTTTCTCTCTCGATCCTCCACTCTATTTCTCTCTCTATCCTCCACTCTGTTTCTCCCTCTATCCTCCACTCTGTTTCCCTCTCTCTCCTCCAGTCTGTTTCCCTCTCTCTCCTCCACTCTGTTTCTCTCTCTATCCTCCACTCTGTTTCTCTCTCTATCCTCCACTCTGTTTCTCTCTCTCTCCTCCACTCTGTTTCTCTCTCTATCCTCCACTCTGTTTCTCTCTCTCCTCCACTCTGTTTCTCTCTCTCTCCTCCATTCTGTTTCACTCTCTATCCTCCACTCTGTTTCCCTCTCTCTCCTCCACTCTGTTTCTCTCTCTCTCCTCCACGCTGTTTCTCTCTCTATCCTCCGCTCTGTTTCTCTCTCTCTCCTCCACTCTGTTTCCCTCTCTCTCCTCCACTCTGTTTCCCTCTCTCTCCTCCACTCTGTTTCTATCTCTATCCTCCACTCTGTTTTTCTCTCTATCCTCCACTCTGTTTCTCTCTCTCTCCTCCACTCTGTTTCTCTCTCTCTCTCCTCCACTCTGTTTCTCTCTCTATCCTCCACTCTGTTTCTCTCTCTATCCTCCACTCTGTTTCTCTCTCTATCCTCCACTCTATTTCTCTCTCTCTCCTCCACTCTGTTTCTCTCTCTATCCTCCACTCTGTTTCTCTCTCTATCCTCCACTCTGTTTCTCTCCATATCCTCCACTCTGTTTCGCACCATATCCTCCACTCTGTTTCCCTCTCTCTCCTCCACTCTGTTTCTCTCCATATCCTCCACTCTGTTTCTCTCCATATCCTCTACTCTGTTTCCCTCTCTCTCCTCCACTCTGTTTCTCTCTCGCTCCTCCACTCTGTTTCTCTCTCTATCCTCCACTCTGTTTCTCTCTCTATCCTCCACTCTGTTTCTCTCTCTCTCCTCCACTCTGTTTCTCTCTCTCTCCTCCACTCTGTTTCTCTCTCTCTCCTCCACTCTGTTTCCCTCTCTATCCTCCACTCTGTTTCTCTCTCTATCCTCCACTCTTTTTCTCTCTCTATCCTCCACTCTGTTTCTCTCTCTATCCTCCACTCTGTTTCTCTCTCTATCCTCCACTCTGTTTCTCTCTCTATCCTCCACTCTGTTTCTCTCTCTATCCTCCACTCTATTTCTCTCTCTCTCCTCCACTCTGTTTCTCTCTCTATCCTCCACTCTGTTTCTCTCTCTATCCTCCACTCTGTTTCTCTCTCTATCCTCCACTCTGTTTCTCTTCTCCCCCCTTTTCCTCTTGTCTCCTCCTGTTCTACAATCTTCGGTGCCAGAGTATAAAACAGTGACATTTAACAACAAAAAATAAACATTTTACAAGCGCAAGCGAAGGTCACCTGAAGTCGTACAAATGTCTTCCCCTGTGCTGAAGTGAGAGAATGCTTGGTGTGGTAGTGATGATGAGCAGCTTTCAGCCAAACTGTCTTGGAGTTGAACAGCCAACAGTCTCCTCCTGTGGAAACCAGACCTACACCCTGATGGCGCACGCTGTGGGAGTACAGGCTTGCTATAGCCTAGCTAGCTGACACTGTGGGAGTACAGGCTTGCTATAGCCTAGCTAGCTGACACTGTGGGAGTACAGGCTTGCTATAGCCTAGCTTAGCTAGCTGACACTGTGGGAGTACAGGCTTGCTATAGCCTAGCTAGCAGACACTGTGGGAGTACAGGCTTGCTATAGCCTAGCTTAGCTAGCTGACACTGTGGGAGTACAGGCTTGCTATAGCCTAGCTTAGCTAAGTAAAACTGTTGGAGAACAGGCTTGCTATAGTCTAGCTAGCTGACGCTGTGGGAGTACAGGCTTGCTATAGCCTAGCTAGCTGACACTGTGGGAGTACAGGCTTGCTATAGCCTAGCTAGCTGACACTGTGGGAGTACAGGCTTGCTATAGCCTAGCTAGCTGACACTGTGGGAGTACAGGCTTGCTATAGCCTAGCTAGCTGACACTGTGGGAGTACAGGCTTGCTATAGCCTAGCTAGCTGACACTGTGGGAGTACAGGCTTGTACATCAGCTGGAAGAGTGAAGGTCCAGGATAGAGATGTAGACAACATGAAGGTCCAGGATAGAGATGTAGACAACACAAAGGTCCAGGATAGAGATGTAGACAACATGAAGGTCAACACAAAGGTCCAGGATAGAGATGTAGACAACACGGAGGTCCAGGATAGAGATGTAGAAACACGAAGGTCCAGGATAGAGATTTAGACAAAATGAAGGTCCAGGATAGAGATTTAGACAACATGAAGGTCCAGGATAGAGATGTAGACAAAATGAAGGTCCAGGATAGAGATGTAGACAACACGAAGGTCCAGGATAGAGATGTAGACAACACGAAGGTACAGGATAGAGATGTAGACAACACAAAGGTCCAGGATAGAGATGTAGACAACACGAAGGTCCAGGATAGAGATGTAGACAAAATGAAGGTCCAGGATAGAGATGTAGACAACACGAAGGTCCAGGATAGAGATGTAGACAACACGAAGGTACAGGATAGAGATGTAGACAACACAAAGGTCCAGGATAGAGATGTAGACAACACGAAGGTCCAGGATAGAAATGTAGACAACATGAAGGTCCAGGATAGAGATGTAGACAACACGCAGGTCAACACAAAGGTCCAGGATAGAGATGTAGACAACACGGAGGTCCAGGATAGAGATGTAGACAACACGAAGGTCCAGGATAGAGATGTAGACAACACGAAGGTCCAGGATAGAGATGTAGACAACATGAAGGTCCACGATAGAGATGTAGACAACACGAAGGTCCAGGATAGAGATGTAGACAACACGAAGGTCCAGGATAGAGATGCGGACAACACGAAGGTCCAGGATAGAGATGTAAACATGAAGATCCAGGATAGAGATGTAGACAACATGAAGATCCAGGATAGAGATTTAAACAACATGAAGGTCCAGGATAGAGATGTAGACAACACGAAGGTCCAGGATAGAGATGTAGACAACACGAAGGTCCAGGATAGAGATGCAAACAACATGAAGGTCCAGGATAGAGATTTAGACAAACTGAAGGTCCAGGATAGAGATTTAGACAAACTGAAGGTCCAGGATAGAGATTTAGACAAAATGAAGGTCCAGGATAGAGATGTAGACAACACGAAGGTCCAGGATAGAGATGTAGACAACACGAAGGTCCAGGATAGAGATGTAGACAACATAAAGGTCTAGGATAGAGATGTAGACAACACGAAGGTCCAGGATAGAGATTTAGACAAAATGAAGGTCCAGGATAGAGATTTAGACAACATGAAGGTCCAGTATAGAGATGTAGACAACACAAAGGTCCAGGATAGAGATGTAGACAACACGAAGGTACAGGATAGAGATTTAGACAAAATGAAGGTCCAGGATAGAGATTTAGACAAAATGAAGGTCCAGGATAGAGATTTAGACAACATGAAGGTCCAGGATAGAGATGTAGACAACACGAAGGTCCAGGATAGAGATGTAGACAACACGAAGGTACAGGATAGAGATGTAGACAACATGAAGGTCCAGGATAGAGATGTAGACAACACGAAGGTCCAGGATAGAGATGTAGACAACATGAAGGTCCAGGATAGAGATACAGACAACATGAAGGTCCAGGATAGAGATGTAGACAACAAGAAGGTCCAGGATAGAGATATAGACAATATGACGGTCCAGGATAGAGATGTAGACTAAACGAAGGTCCAGGATAGAGATGTAGACAACATGAAGGTCCAGGATAGAGATGTAGACAACATGAAGGTACAGGATAGAGATGTAAACAACACGAAGGTCCAGGATAGAGATGTAGACAACACGAAGGCCCAGGATAGAGATGTAGACAACACGAAGGCCCAGGATAGAGATGTAAACAACACAAAGGTCCAGGATAGAGATGTAAACAACATGAAGGTACAGGATAGAGATGTAAACAACACGGAGGTCCAGGATAGAGATGTAGACAACACGAAGGTCCAGGATAGAGATGTAGACAACATGAAGGTACAGGATAGAGATGTAGACAACACGAAGGTCCAGGATAGAGATGTAGACAACATGAAGGTACAGGATAGAGATGTAGACAACACGAAGGTCCAGGATAGAGATGTAAACAACATGAAGGTACAGGATAGAGATGTAGACAACACGAAGGTCCAGGATAGAGATGTAGACAACATGAAGGTACAGGATAGAGATGTAGACAACACGAAGGTCCAGGATAGAGATGTAGACAACATGAAGGTACAGGATAGAGATGTAGACAACACGAAGGTCCAGGATAGAGATGTAAACAACACGAAGGTCCAGGATAGAGATGTAGACAGCACGAAGGTCCAGGATAGAGATGTAGACAGCACGAAGGTCCAGGATAGAGATGTAGACAACAAACACGTGTAAAATGAGAGACAAATGTTCTATAGGAGGAGAGGCGGGGGCGATAGAGACAGAGATATACAGGGGTGTGTATGAGGGAGAGCAGGCTGTCCCAGGTGATTCCTCCAACAGCCAGGCTCCTCTGTGAGGCTGATGAATGGAGCCTAACAGTGCCGGGGACACTTTCATTTAGCACAGCAGAGATCCACTGCTGCCCTCTTAGTAGACAGCGGACTCACACACCACACATACTCACTCGTAATGACTACCTCACTCAAAAACACACATTACAAACTACAGTAATCTACATAAGGAGAGGGGAGGGGCCAGGAAACTACAGTAATCTACATATGGAGAGGGGAGGGGCCAGGAAACTACAGTAATCTACATAAGGAGAGGGGAGGGGCCAGGAAACTACAGTAATCTACATAAGGAGAGGGGAGGGGCCAGGAAACTACAGTAATCTTCCGTTGAAGGAGAGGAGGACCAAAATGCAGCGTGGTTAGTGTTCAACATGTTTAATATAGACGATAAACGAGAACACTACAAAATACAAAACAACAAATGTGAAAACCGAAACAGTCCTATCTGGTGCAATGACACAAAGACAGAAGACAACCACCCAGAAAGTACCCACAGAATATGGCTGCCTAAATATGGTTACCAATCAGAGACAACGATAGACAGTTGCCTCTAATTGAGAACCAATCTAGGCAACCATAGACATACAAACTACCTAGAAAGGAAACAGCCCCATAAACATACAAAAACCCCTAGACCAGGCAAAAAACACATAAATCCCCCATGTCACACCCTGACCTTACCAAAAATAATAAAGAAAACAAAGATAACTAAGGCCAGGGCGTGACACAAAGGTTGACATTTTAGAGACGGAAGTGATTTTAATTCTGTGGCACATAATGGATGCGTCCCAAATGGTAGCCTATTTCCTACACAGTGCACTACGTTAGAGCCCTATGTGCCCTGGTCAAAATGTGGGCACTAGGGAATAGGGTGCTATTTGGGTTGCAGACAATGTGTTTTCCTTGATCGACTGGGGTGTCGTGACGTTGTATTAGTTAATGTGACGACTGTTGTTCATCGAATGATTAAAGTTTCTAATTGCGTGATTAACTGAATCAAGCAATTATTAACTCATTAACCTGGGGCACCATGGGAAAACTCGTTTTTATTGAGTTTCTATTTCCCAAATTAACTCAAAGAATATCAGAATATCGATTTTACAACAGCCGCAAATTAACCAGTTCCCTCTACCAATCTGGTTCTGAACGTCGTATAGCCCGTGAATCTGCACGGACCCGGGTCTCACCAATGAGTTCCTACCACACCAATCTTAGTTGAATATTTATTTACTAAAAAGCTAAAATGATGATCAAAGATACAGACAATAGACAAAACACATTGTAGGCTATTGATTAAAACTATGGTGCATGTTACCCAAAATGGGGATTTCAAAGAGAGGGAGAAAAAAGAAAGTACACAAGAGAAATATACATTTGGGTGAATTTTTCAGCTATGCTATTCTAACCTTAGCCTTGCCCCAAACTGCCGCTCTTATGGGTCAGAATATAATGATGTAATTACGTGGGGATGATCTCCGAGGATTCTCTGAGTGGACCGTCCGGGCTGCTCGATGACGCACTACTCCGGCGCACCTCTCTGACCGTCCTCCCGATGTCAGTGTCCTTTTGGCTTAGGAGTCCGTTCCCTCACCCTTTGCTCTGGAAGGGGTCAGGCGCTCTGTAGCTCAGAGCTCACAGCATGGAAACGGAGGCTAGGTGGTTCAACTTGAATTCACCCCCGTAGACATAGCTACTCATCCGTAGCTTGGGTAGAAAAGGATTTTGCTGTCCTCAAACTTGCGTTGCGTTCTGGGTTCGTTGACTTTTTAGACCTTGCTGCAGCTGAGGTCACGTAGTCTTCTCTGTAAATTCTATACTCACAGGTTTTATACCCTTGGGTCACAAGTGGGCGTAACCGCCTTTAGGGCAATTCTCTGGGCGTACCAAGTTAGGCAAGGTCTAGATTTTATTCAAATCCAATTTTAGACAACTAACTAAACATTTCATCTTCCCCAAAACATTCTCTTTGATTTGGATATTTTCCATACAACATACGATGTATAAACATCAAACATCTACTAGGAAAACTAGGAAAACTCTTCACGTTACAGTGTTTCCAGAATATGGTCATCTATTAACCTTTAATAACAAAACAAAAATGACATACATTTTCATATTCCACATTCATATTTCATATTCCTATTCATCTATCGTCATGGCCACCATTGTGGCTGATGGAAACCATTGTTCCAAAGTCCCTTTATTTCATGTTTAATGTTCTGAGGCTGGTTCTCCAATCTGTAGGGTTGTGGTTTCCTGTAACCTGACCTGGTCAGGACAGTCATGACAGGGGGCATAATGATATTTGTTTAACATGGTATTTGACTGCTAAATTAAAGCTGGTGTGTGATTCAGCTGTGCTGAGAGAGAGAGAGAGAGAGAGAGAAAGAGAGAGAAAGAGCGAGAGAAAGAGAAAGAGAAAGAGAGCGAGTGAGAGAAAGAGAGCGAGAGATAGAGACAGAGAAAGACAGAGAGAGAGAGAAAGAGAGAGAAAGATGCACACACAGAGATACACTTTTTAGCATGTCCATATTATGGCATCCTCCTGTATAACGCAGGGCCCTCCATATTATGGCATCCTCCTGTATAACGCAGGGCCCTCCATATTATGGCGTCCCCCTGTATAACGCAGGGCCCTCCATATTATGGCGTCCCCCTGTATAACGCAGGGCCCTCCATATTATGGCATCCCCCTGTATAACGCAGGGCCCTCCATATTATGGCGTCCCCCTGTATAACGCAGGGCCCTCCATATTATGGCGTCCCCCTGTATAACGCAGGGCCCTCCATATTATGGCGTCCCCCTGTATAACGCAGGGCCCTCCATATTATGGCGTCCCCCTGTATAACGCAGGGCCCTCCATATTATGGCATCCCCCTGTATAACGCAGGGCCCTCCATATTATGGCATCCCCCTGTATAACGCAGGGCCCTCCATATTATGGCGTCCCCCTGTATAACGCAGGGCCCTCCATATTATGGCGTCCCCCTGTATAACGCAGGGCCCCAGTCAATACTAACGTGTTGTGATGCAAATGAACTGGGCTCAACACTGCTTTTAATTGGACCTTTTGATCTCTGGCTAATCCCACTAATTGGCAGACTACTTTGCTGGACAGAATGTGTGTATGTGTGTCTGAAAAGAGTGTGTACTTGTTTGTGAGTGTTTGTGTGTGCGTGCGTGCGTGTGTGAACATAGTGTGTACTTGTTTGTGAGTGTTGTGTGTGTGTGTGTGAACATAGTGTGTACTTGTTTGTGAGTGTCTGTGTGTGTGTGTGTGCGTGTGTGTGTTTGTGTGCGTGCGTGTGTGTGTGTGTGTGAACATAGTTTGTGTGTATGTGGAGGAGTGTGTCTCCCTGACTAAGTATCCCCCGAGCCTCCAGCCGTCTGGCGTTTCACAGGAGTCCATAACAGGAAACTCTCTGGCAGTCATCCTCCACAGCAGGATATTGCACAGGTGCGCTGATAGAAATGTTACATAAAAAACACAGATGCTCCCAGATTCACACAAACAGAAACACACAAGATAAATATCTGGATTACTGGGTTTAATGGTTGAAACTGACTAGGGACCAGTGGAGGCTGCTGAGGGGAGGACGGCTCATAATAATGGATGGAACGGTATCATGTGGTTTCCATGTGGTTGATACCATTCCACTGACTCCATTCCAGCCATTATTATGAGCCGTCCTCCCCTCAGCAGCCTCCACTGCTAGGGACGGTGTGTGTGTGTGTGTGTGTGTGTGTGTGTGTGTGTGTGTGTGTGTGTGTGTGTGTGTGTGTGTGTGATGGTGCCTGCCAGCCGGCCTTCATTCAGACTTCTGTCTTCATACCAGTATGGGTTGTTAAATTAGGGACGTCCCGCTGTCTCCTTTATGCCAGCCTCCTCTGGATGGCATTACCAAGCTCCTGATTACAGCAGCCCTCCCACTGATAACAGCCTCATTAGTATGACATACCCCTTTAACTCTCTCTCTCTCTCTCTCTCTCTCTCTCTCTCTCTCTCTCTCTCTCTCTCTCTTACTATCTCTCATTCTCTCTCTCCCTCCCCTCGCTCTGTTTCTTACTATCTACTTCCTCCCCCTCCTGTTCAGAGTCAGGGAGAGCAGAGTGATCACAGTGGTTTCTCTATCTAGGGTGGTACAGTATATAGACCTACTGTACATTTAGTACAGTTAATGGTTCCTAAAGGTCTGACAGCAGAGGCAACCTGCAGCCATGTTTCTGAAGTCACTCACATCAGCTTTCAACTTCTTCTCTGCCTGTCCAATCATTCAAAAGAAAAGGGGAGGGGGAGAAAAGACAGGGAAGAAACTGACACAGAGGGGTCGATACCCATCAGTAGGGAGAGATGGAGAGGGAGAGGAAGAGAGGGAGAGATGGAGAGGAAGAGAGGGAGAGCTGGAGAGGAAGAGATGGAGAGATGGAGAGGAAGAGAGGGAGAGCTGGAGAGGAAGAGAGGGAGAGATGGAGAGGGAGAGATGGAGAGGAAGAGAGGGAGAGATGGAGAGGAAGAGAGGGAGAGATGGAGAGGAAGAGAGGGAGAGCTGGAGAGGAAGAGGGAGAGATGGAGAGGAAGAGAGGGAGAGATGGAGAGGAAGAGAGGAAGAGAGGGAGAGCTGGAGAGGAAGAGAAGGAGAGGAAGAGAGGAAGAGAGGGAGAGATGGAGAGGAAGAGAGGGAGAGATGGAGAGGAAGAGAGGGAGAGATGGAGAGGAAGAGAGGGAGAGATGGAGAGGAAGAGAGGGAGAGATGGAGAGGAAGAGAGGAAGAGAGGGAGAGCTGGAGAGGAAGAGAGGGAGAGGAAGAGAGGAAGAGAGGGAGAGATGGAGAGGGAGAGATGGAGAGGAAGAGAGGGAGAGATGGAGAGGAAGAGAGGGAGAGATGGAGAGGAAGAGGGGAGAGATGGAGAGGAAGAGAGGAAGAGATGGAGAGCTGGAGAGGAAGAGAGGGAGAGGAAGAGAGGAAGAGAGGGAGAGATGGAGAGATGGAGAGGAAGAGAGGGAGAGCTGGAGAGGAAGAGAGGGAGAGATGGAGAGGAAGAGAGGGAGAGGAAAAGAGGAAGAGAGGGAGAGATGGAGAGGAAGAGAGGGAGAGCTGGAGAGGAAGAGAGGGAGAGGAAGAGAGGAAGAGAGGGAGAGATGGAGAGGAAGAGATGGAGAGGAAGAGAGGGAGAGATGGAGAGGAAGAGAGGGAGAGATGGAGAGATGGAGAGGAAGAGGGGAGAGATGGAGAGGAAGAGAGGAAGAGATGGAGAGCTGGAGAGGAAGAGAGGGAGAGGAAGAGAGGAAGAGAAGGAGAGATGGAGAGGAAGAGAGGGAGAGCTGGAGAGGAAGAGAGGGAGAGATGGAGAGGAAGAGAGGGAGAGGAAAAGAGGAAGAGAGGGAGAGATGGAGAGGAAGAGAGGGAGAGCTGGAGAGGAAGAGAGGGAGAGATGGAGAGGAAGAGAGGGAGAGGAAGAGAGGAAGAGAGGGAGAGATGGAGGAAGAGAGGGAGAGCTGGAGAGGAAGAGAGGGAGAGATGGAGAGGAAGAGAGGGAGAGCTGGAGAGGAAGAGTGGAAGAGAGGGAGAGCTGGAGAGGAAGAGAGGGAGAGGAAGAGAGGAAGAGAGGGAGAGATGGAGAGGAAGAGAGGAAGAGAGGGAGAGATGGAGAGGAAGAGAGGGAGAGCTGGAGAGGAAGAGAGGGAGAGCTGGAGAGGAAGAGAGGGAGAGGAAGAGAGGAAGAGAGGGAGAGATGGAGAGGAAGAGAGGGAGAGATGGAGAGGAAGAGAGGGAGAGATGGAGAGGAAGAGAGGGAGAGGACAGAGGGAGAGATGGAGAGGAAGAGATGGAGAGGAAGAGTTTAGAGCCCACCATAGGCGGGCTAACCACGTGCTGTCAATGACCGATTAAAACCAATTGGACGTCTTTACCCAGCACGTCAAAGGAACCCCCATTGGGTGGAATCTATGGATGGCTGTTAGAATGGAGGAAGCACACCTAGTGTGGACTTTACCGGCCTCATTTCAGCCTTCAATACAGTTCATGTCTAACCATCACTCTGGGTTCCTTCAAGAGTCAGCTAGGAAACCAGTGGCAGAAAAATACTTAAGAATCTCCTTAAGAAACACCATAAGAAGTTCATAAGATAGTTACAGTAAGACGTTCATAAGATAGTTACTGTAAGACGTTCATAAGATAGTTACAGTGAGAAGTTCATAAGATAGTTACAGTAAGACGTTCATAAGATAGTTACAGTGAGAAGTTCATAAGATAGTTACTGTAAGAAGTTCATAAGATAGTTACTGTAAGACGTTCATAAGATAGTTACAGTAAGACGTTCATAAGATAGTTACTGTAAGAAGTTCATAAGATAGTTACAGTAAGAGGTTCATAAGATAGTTACGGTAAGTGTAACTCCTATAACGAGGCCCCAGAGTTTTCCTGACCAAGTCATTTATTTAAGGAAGTACTTGCTTTACCTTTGACTCCCTATCATTATTAAAAATAGTAGTTTTTCTAGCCGGTTGCCTGGTCAAAAATCAAGAGTGATTTGTTCTACTGTAGCCTACTGTATGTCAAACCTGAGCTGGCCAGAAGGATGTCACCTGTATCATTCAGATTGAGTAGAGAGGGAAAAGTGTCTATGAGTTGTGAGTCATTATCCTTACTGAGAAGTACACTTGGTCTACCTAGAGTTCCACAGTCAAAAGTAGGAAGGTCAATATTACTGTAGGCTGGTTATACTAACAGGTCAATATGCACCTTCTCATGTAGATGTCCATTCATTAGTACCTATCACAACCACAATATAACCATTGTTACTGGAATGAAAAGGAATATTCATCCAGACAAAGTTGCTGAATTCGGCGACTAAACTCACAGGTTTGGGGTTTAAATCAAAGTGTACAATCATTTTTCAGTGGTAAATCTTAGTCTTAACTCTTTAAAACTAATGTTCGCCTTAAAAACACTGTCTTCTATATGCTATTATTTATTACATATTCATTTGTGTCTGCTTTAATATAGGTCAGTGCCTTGTTCTGTTGTGTTTGTTTGTGGGGGAGTAAGAATCACCTGGGCCTTCCATCCTTTCTGAACATGGTCAGCCTTGGGATACCCCCCCCCCCAGTCCCTCCAACACCCCCCGGCGGCCGGTAGGGTGGTGGTGTTGTTCTCATTAAGTAAATGAGAGAAATAGAGAAGCAGATGGTGTTGGAGAGAAAAGACAGATAAGAAACACTTCCTGTTCCACTCCTCTGAATACCCTGGAGGACCTGCAGCTGTCTCTCTGACTCACTGTCTCTCTCTCTCTCTCTCTCTCTCTCTCTCTCAGACACTGTGTAGAGTTG
Organism: Oncorhynchus mykiss; assembly: GCF_013265735.2. NCBI lineage: Eukaryota > Metazoa > Chordata > Actinopteri > Salmoniformes > Salmonidae > Oncorhynchus > Oncorhynchus mykiss. The sequence continues at coordinate 10,418,106 of NC_048582.1, read as the reverse complement.
ATTGGTCTGCCAGACACTGTGTAGAGTTGATTGGTCTGTCAGACACAGTGTAGAGTTGATTGGTCTGTCAGACACTGTGTAGAGTTGATTGGTCTGTCAGACACTGTGTAGAGTTGATTGGTCTGCCAGACACTGTGTAGAGTTGATTGGTCTGTCAGACACTGTGTAGAGTTGATTGGTCTGTCAGACACTGTGTAGAGTTGATTGGTCTGTCAGACACTGTGTAGAGTTGATTGGTCTGCCAGACACTGTGTAGAGTTGATTGGTCTGTCAGACACTGTGTAGAGTTGATTGGTCTGTCAGACACTGTGTAGAGTTGATTGGTCTGTCAGACACTGTGTAGAGTTGATTGGTCTGCCAGACACTGTGTAGAGTTGATTGGTCTGTCAGACACTGTGTAGAGTTGATTGGTCTGTCAGACACTGTGTAGAGTTGATTGGTCTGTCAGACACTGTGTAGAGTTGATTGATCTGCCAGACACTGTGTAGAGTTGATTGGTCTGTCAGACACTGTGTAGAGTTGATTGGTCTGTCAGACACTGTGTAGAGTTGATTGGTCTGTCAGACACTGTGTAGAGTTGATTGGTCTGTCAGACACTGTGTAGAGTTGATTGGTCTGTCAGACACTGTGTAGAGTTGATTGGTCTGCCAGACACTGTGTAGAGTTGATTGGTCTGTCAGACACTGTGTAGAGTTAGATATCCTGCTTTTTCTTTCATGTTTCCTGTTCTTGGTGCTATCCTTCTTCCTATGCATGATTAAGGTTATCATTATTTTTATTTACTTGTTGTGGTAGAATTAACTATATTGTTGGCTTTGGCGGGGATGTCGAGCCACATGGGGACGCCGTCCCTGTCACTTCGGCACGGCTTTAGGTGTGTTACTGAGGCTACTGTCACTGTGGAGGAGTTTGGTTATGAGAATGTTGCTTATTCGTCACGGATGAATAAAACGGTGCTGGTTTTTCTTATAGAAGAGTGTCTTGTAGATCATATGGTTGAGCATGGTGTACTTCTTAAAGAAGAGTGTCTTGTAGATCATATGGTTGAGCATGGTGTACTTCTTAAAGAAGAGTGTCTTGTTGATCATATGGTTGAGCATGGTGTACTTCTTAAAGAAGAGTGTCTTGTTGATCGGATGGTTGAGCATGGTGTACTTCTTATAGAAGAGTGTCTTGTTGATCGTATGGTTGAGCATGGTGTACTTCTTAAAGAAGAGTGTCTTGTAGATCATATGGTTGAGCATGGTGTACTTCTTAAAGAAGAGTGTCTTGTTGATCATATGGTTGAGCATGGTGTACTTCTTAAAGAAGAGTGTCTGGTTGATCGTATGGTTGAGCACGGTGTACTTCTTAAAGAAGAGTGTCTTGTTGATCATATGGTTGAGCATGGTGTACTTCTTAAAGAAGAGTGTCTGGTTGATCGTATGGTTGAGCACGGTGTACTTCTTAAAGAAGAGTGTCTTGTTGATCATATGGTTGAGCATGGTGTACTTCTTAAAGAAGAGTGTCTTGTTGATCATATGGTTGAGCATGGTGTATTTCTTAAAGAAGAGTGTCTGGTTGATCATATGGTTGAGCATGGTGTACTTCTTAAAGAAGAGTGTCTTGTTGATCATATGGTTGAGCATGGTATACTTCTTAAAGAAGAGTGTCTTGTAGATCATATGGTTGAGCATGGCGTACTTCTTATAGAAGAGTGTCTTGTTGATCGGATGGTTGAGCATGGTGTACTTCTTAAAGAAGAGTGTCTTGTTGATCGTATGGTTGAGCATGGTATACTTCTTATAGAAGAGTGTCTTGTTGATCGGATGGTTGAGCATGGTGTACTTCTTATAGAAGAGTGTATTGTAGATCGGATGGTTGAGCATGGTGTACTTCTTATAGAAGAGTGTCTTGTTGATCGTATGGTTGAGCATGGTGTACTTCTTAAAGAAGAGTGTCTGGTTGATCGTATGGTTGAGCATGGTGTACTTCTTAAAGAAGAGTGTCTTGTTGATCAGATGGTTGAGCATGGTGTACTTCTTAAAGAAGAGTGTCTTGTTGATCAGATGGTTGAGCATGGTGTACTTCTTAAAGAAGAGTGTCTGGTTGATCGTATGGTTGAGCATGGTGTACTTCTTAAAGAAGAGTGTCTTGTTGATCGTATGGTTGAGCATGGTGTACTTCTTAAAGAAGAGTGTCTTGTTGATCGTATGGTTGAGCATGGTGTACTTCTTAAAGAAGAGTGTCTTGTTGATCGTATGGTTGAGCATGGTGTACTTCTTAAAGAAGAGTGTCTTGTTGATCGTATGGTTGAGCATGGTGTACTTCTTAAAGAAATATTTATTCAAGTTACGCCACTTTTTTTCTCCGTCAACAAGGGTAACGATGTCAAATGTACCACCATTTATTCCCAATGAGCTAATGTTGTTGAGGAACAAGTTGCCCACGTTGAGGGCACGGAGTTGCAACTTGTACCAGAGGGGAATGTTATGCAGCAGAAAAATATTGTTGTAGAAGGTAAGGATGTATCTGAAGAGTCATGTCCTCAGACTGGTGAGGAGTTGCCCAGAACAAGTGCTGTGGTACAGGGGGGGGGGGTTCATGTGGAGCTAGTCTCCCAGGTAGTAGAGGAGATGCCCACTACGAGTAATGGGGTACAGGAGGGGGTTCATGTGGAGCTAGTCTCCCAGGTAGTGGAGGAGATGCCCACTACGAGTAATGGGGTACAGGGGGGTTCATGTGGAGCTAATCTCCCAGGTAGTGGAGGAGATGCCCACTACGAGTAATGGGGTACAGGGGGGTTCATGTGGAGCTAATCTCCCAGGTAGTGGAGGAGATGCCCACTACGAGTAATGGGGTACAGGAGGGGGTTCATGTGGAGCTAATCTCCCAGGTAGTGGAGGAGATGCCCACTACGAGTAATGGGGTACAGGGGGGGTTCATGTGGAGCTAATCTTCCAGGTAGTGGAGGAGATGCCTGGTACGAGTGATGGGGCGTAAGTGTGGAGTGTTGAGAGGGATGTGGTAGAAGGGAGTCAGGGGTCTGTGGCCTCAGTTGAGGAGGATCAGGAGAAGGATATGGATATCTCTATTGATAAGATAGCAGCTGGTGACGACTCAATTTACGATCTAGAGGAGGTAAATGCGTTCCTGGATCAGACTTTTGGGAAATCTGTCAAATTGGCAGATTTTTTTGATGTTGATAAGTTTGTGAGGTCAGCTGTGATGTTACAGAAGATGGTGGGGTTAGACCAGCTGTGATGTTACAGAAGACAGGGGGGTTAGACCAGCTGAGTGAGAAGAAGTGTTGTCGCTTGAGGAAATGTGTTACTGTTATCACTGCAGCCAAAGGTAGTGGAAAACGTGGTCAGGTTCAGAGAAAAATAAAACAATGATGATGATCATGCCTCATAGGGTGTTTCTTTCTCTTTGTCTGGTTTCTCTGTGGTTTCTTCTGCTTTTCCTTTCTCTTTTCTACATGGAGGTACTAAGGGTCGGTTCTCTCAATATGAATGGGGGAAGGGACAGGAATAAGAGGGCTTGGGTATTAGAAGTAATAAAACAGAAAAGGCTTAATGTAGTTTTTCTACAGGAGACACATAGTGATGAGGTTAATGAGGTTGACTGGGGTATGTGGTGGGAGGGGCAGCATATGCTCAGTCATGGTACTAATTTCAGTGCTGGGGTGGCAATCTTGTTTTCCTCAGGCTGACACGGAACCCAAACCGGCTGCGCGCATGCATACATGTATTTTATCCCCCTACACCAAACGTGATCACGACACGCAGGTTACAATATCAAAACAAACTCTGAACCAATGACTTTAATTTGGGGACAGGTCGAAAAGCATTAAACATGTATGGCAATTCAGCTAGTTAGCTTGCACTTGCTAGCTAATTTGTCCTATTTAGCTAGTTTGCTGTTGCTAGCTAATTTGTCCTGGGATATAAACACTTGAGTTGTTGTTTTACCTGAACTGCGCAAGGTCCTCTACTCTGACAAATGAATCCACACATAAAACGGCCAACCGAATCGTTTCTAGTCATCTCTCCTCCCAGGCTTTTTCATCTTTGAATTTATATGGTGATTGGCATCTACACTTTTTCCACGACAACCGGCAAAACTTTTTGTCATTCAATCATCCACGTGGGTATAACCAATAAGGAAATGGCATGTGGGTACCTGCTTCTATAAACCAATGAGGAGATGGGAGAGGCAGAACTAGCAGCACGATCTGCGTCAGAAATAGGAACAACTTCTATTTTATCCCTTGGCGTAGCAGAAGCTCGTTGATGTGAGCGAGCAGTGTGGGGCAATAACTGAATAACAGAGATTGTATTGTATTTTGCGACGCTCGCGCACACACCATGTCCAGTCTAGTCAGCATGTCCAGTCTAGTCAGCATGTCCAGTCTAGTCAGCATGTCCAGTCTCGTCAGCATGTCCAGTCTCGTCAGCATGTCCAGTCTCGTCAGCATGTCCAGTCTAGTCAGCATGTCCAGTCTAGTCAGCATGTCCAGTCTCGTCAGCATGTCCAGTCTAGTCAGCATGTCCAGTCTGGTCAGCATGTCCAGTCTGGTCAGCATGTCCAGTCTAGTCAGCATGTCCAGTCTAGTCAGCATGTCCAGTCTGGTCAGCATGTCCAGTCTAGTCAGCATGTCCAGTCTCGTCAGCATGTCCAGTCTAGTCAGCATGTCCAGTCTAGTCAGCATGTCCAGTCTCGTCAGCATGTCCAGTCTAGTCAGCATGTCCAGTCTGGTCAGCATGTCCAGTCTGGTCAGCATGTCCAGTCTAGTCAGCATGTCCAGTCTGGTCAGCATGTCCAGTCTAGTCAGCATGTCCAGTCTCGTCAGCATGTCCAGTCTGGTCAGCATGTCCAGTCTGGTCAGCATGTCCAGTCTAATCAGCATGTCCAGTCTAGTCAGCATGTCCAGTCTAGTCAGCATGTCCAGTCTAGTCAGCATGTCCAGTCTGGTCAGCATGTCAGGGGTGACTGTGGTATCTACTACAGAGATGGTCAACGGTCAAGGTGAATGTTATGTTTTTAATGTTTATGCTCCTAATGAGGGTACAGAGGGTATTGCTGTATTTGATCAAATAAAGGAAACCTTAAGACAGTGTGACCAAGAGTAGTGTATGGTTTTAGGGGGGGACTGGAAGTGTACAGTAGACTTTACTGTTGATCGTACTTCTGAAGAACCTCACCTGCGGTCAGCCACTTGGCTGTCTGGTCTGTGGCTTTCTGATGTGTGGAGAGTAAGGAATGCACAAGTTAGGCAGTACACATTGCTAAACGTTAATGAAGGTCATGTCAGTGCAGCAAGGTTAGACAGGTTGTATGTATCTGATCACTACTGTAGTAGGGTTGGAAGGTTAGACAGGTTGTATGTATCTGATCACTACTGTAGTAGGGTTGGAAGGTTAGACAGGTTGTGTGTATCTGATCACTACTGTAGTAGGGTTGGAAGGTTAGACAGGTTGTATGTATCTGATCACTACTGTAGTAGGGTTGGAAGGTTAGACAGGTTGTATGTATCTGATCACTACTGTAGTAGGGTTGGAAGGTTAGACAGGTTGTATGTATCTGATCACTACTGTAGTAGGGTTGGAAGGTTAGACAGGTTGTATGTATCTGATCACTACTGTAGTAGGGTTGGAAGGTTAGACAGGTTATATGTATCTGATCACTACTGTAGTAGGGTTGGAAGGTTAGACAGGTTGTATGTATCTGATCACTACTGTAGTAGGGTTGGAAGGTTAGACAGGTTGTATGTATCTGATCACTACTGTAGTAGGGTTGGAAGGTTAGACAGGTTGTATCTGATCACTACTGTAGTAGGGTTGGAAGGTTAGACAGGTTGTATGTATCTGATCACTACTGTAGTAGGGTTGGAAGGTTAGACAGGTTGTTTGTATCTGATCACTACTGTAGTAGGGTTGGAAGGTTAGACAGGTTGTATGTATCTGATCACTACTGTAGTAGGGTTGGAAGGTTAGACAGGTTGTATGTATCTGATCACTACTGTAGTAGGGTTGGAAGGTTAGACAGGTTGTTTGTATCTGATCACTACTGTAGTAGGGTTGGAAGGTTAGACAGGTTGTATGTATCTGATCACTACTGTAGTAGGGTTGGAAGGTTAGACAGGTTGTATGTATCTGATCACTACTGTAGTAGGGTTGGAAGGTTAGACAGGTTGTATGTATCTGATCACTACTGTAGTAGGGTTGGAAGGTTAGACAGGTTGTATGTATCTGATCACTACTGTAGTAGGGTTGGAAGGTTAGACAGGTTGTATGTATCTGATCACTACTGTAGTAGGGTTGGAAGGTTAGACAGGTTGTATGTATCTGATCACTACTGTAGTAGGGTTGGAAGGTTAGACAGGTTGTATGTATCTGATCACTACTGTAGTAGGGTTGGAAGGTTAGACAGGTTGTATGTATCTGATCACTACTGTAGTAGGGTTGGAAGGTGTGATATTATTCCTGTGGGTTTCTCTGATCATCATAATGTGTCTGTTGATATTCACTTGTCCATTGAAGGTCATCACCCTACAGGTATTTTAATGTTAAGTTGTTACATGATGTCATGTTTGGTGAAAGGTTTTTATTGTTTTGGGAAAAATGGAGGGTTAAATGGAGAGTCCTTGAGACAACGGTGGGAGGTTGGGAAGGAACAAATACGATGGTTTTGTCAACAGTATACTGCTCTGTCTCGTATTGAAGTTAAAGAGACTACTTGGGCCCTTGAACAGGACATCAAATCTATTGAATTGAAGTTGCTCACTCAGAACGACCCCGGACTAGTCATGAACTTACAGGACAAGAGACATGAACTGAGGTTGTTTCTGCATGAAAGAGTGAAGGGTGCCTTGATTAGGTCTCGTTTCGCTTCCCTCAAGGATATGGATGCTCCTAGCGCTTTAAAAAAAACCTAGGACAGTCGACATTGCAACGTAAACAGATGGTCTGCCTTCGTCTCCCTGATGTCAAGGTGACCACGGATGACAGTGAAATGCGCCAACATGCCGTGCATTTCTACTCTGCCCTCTATAAGGCGGAGGATTGTGATTCTCTGTGTACTGAACAGCTGTTACATGGACTTCCTCAATTGGGTCCTGAGCAGAGAGCTGCTTTGAACTCTGACGTTACCCTGCAGGAGATGTCCACAGCAGGTATGCAGCTCATGGTGTTCATACTTGCGTACTATTGTTTGTACAGATGAACGTGGTAAATTCAGGTGTTTGGAAATTGCTCCCACGGATGAACCAGACTTGTGGAGGTCTACATTTTTTAACTAGAGTTTGTTAACAAGACATTTGTGGAGTGGTTGTAAAACGAGTTTTAATGACTCCAACCTGAGTGTATGTAAACTAGTTTTAATGACTCCAACCTAAGTGTATGTAAACTAGTTTTAATGACTCCAACCTGAGTGTATGTAAACTTCCGACTTCAACTGTATTTTACGGCAGGCAGCAATGTAGTGCGCTGCCAACCCACAGCTCTCTGCCTCCTCCCCCAACAGGACGGGTAGCCTAATCTCATCAGAGAGGTCTTTCAAATTTCAAATTTGGGGAAATGACACTCTCTAATTGTTTTATATTTTTTACATTTTGTCAGGAAATGCAGCTCTGTCTCAGGTTCTGCTGTTGTGCAGTGGTTGCACAGCCTTTCCTCTACAGGGAGACAGGTTTTCCTGTGCCTACCCTTCTCCATGGCAAGGCTGTGCTCACTAAGCCTCTCTCTCTCATTAGTGTACGATGTTTCAAGTGCTGACATGGTTAGAAAGGGTATTTACATTCACTGATACTATTCACTGATACTATTCATTTCTCTCTCTCTCGCTCTCTCTCTCTCTCTCTCTCTCTCTCTCTCTGACTCACAGTATATACACGTTCAGACACACACAGAGACACACACACGCCAGAGGATGTGTGTGAGACATTGTCAGACTGATGGGCACAGGCAGCTATGCCAGCCGGGCTCCAGTACACCAGGATGTTCCAGGCTACCCTGGCACACAGCAGCATTACATCTGACCCCATTACTGAGGAGGAGGAGGAGGAGGGATGATTGAAGACGAATGCAGAGGGGTGGGGGGTGGGGGTGGGGGGTGCTGTGACAGAGATAGGGACCGAGAGACAGGGGGAGGGGGGGGTGACATAGATAGAGACCAAGAGACAGAGAGAGAGGGGGGTGAGGTGACAGAGAGAGGGGGGTGAGAGGTAGAGACAGGGAGAGAGGGGGTTGAGGTAGAGACAGAGAGAGAGAGGGGGGTGAGGTAGAGACAGAGAGAGAGGGGGTTGAGGTAGAGACAGAGAGAGAGGGGGGGTGAGGTAGAGACAGAGAGAGAGGGGGGTGAGGTAGAGAGAGAGAGAGAGAGGGGGGGGGGATTGGGGGGGAGAAGGGAGAGAGCGGGGGAGAAGGGAGAGAGGGGGATAAGGGAGAGAGGGGGGGAGAAGGGAGAGAGGGGGGACTGTGGTGAGGAGGCGATGAGACATAGAGACACAGAGATGAGAGGAGCAGTTGAACTATTAGCTCCTGTCTTTTCCTCATCATGCCATCATTACTTCATTGGTGTCCATATCATCATCACCTGTGTAGAAAGAGCTGGATGGATGAGCGCTGTTTAACTGTCTAGGACCACAACAGCACGCCAGAGAACACCATGCCTACCAGACATCAGTCAACTCCAAACACATGGCATGCCCATCAGCTGGCACAGTTATAGTGTGAGAGGGAAATAATAACATACGTGTCCTACATCACTGTGTAGGACAGTCACAGACATTAGTTGACACCCACCCCGTGGGGGGCTGGTGTGATTAATTGGGTGCTGATGGCTGGTAATAGTTCTACTGTAGTCACACTCTGAACAGGCTGACCCTGTCCTCCCTCTGTAAACACACACACACTCTACGTCTATCCCTCTCTCGCTCTCTCTCATTATCTCTCCCTCTATCCATCTCTCTCTCCTTACAAATGATCCAACATCAGCAGCCTAGTTTCACCTTGCCAGGAGGGATGATATATGTGTGTGTGTGTGTGTGTGTGTGTGTGCAACCAGTAGGTACCTATTCCCCTAACCGTCTACATATGACCAGACATAAATCAGTTCTACAGTAGATGACAATGTGGGTGATGTGTCCTCAGGCCAACACAGCCACTGTGTTGTGGTACTGTACATTGAACCAGTGTGGTCATTTATACACCACAACTGCCTAAAGGATATATATGGAACATACTGCTAACAATAGGAGCACCATAAAATCCTTTCTCTCTCTGTCTCTATACCAGTCCGTCTCTCTCTCTCTTTCCCTCTCTTTCCCTCTCTCTCTCCCTCTCTCTCTCTCTCTCTCTCTCTCCCTCTCTCTCTCTCTTTCCCTCTCTCTCTTTCCCTCTCTCTCTTGCCCTCTCTCTCTTGCCCTCTCTCTCTTGCCCTCCCTCAGTCTCGCTCCATCTCTCTCTCAACATCAGATAGTCCTGTGTTCAGATCCAACTCTCCATTTCTAACTCACTAAGTACTCTGCAGCAGACCACCGCTGGTAATTGCTCCTTAGAGTGTTCCCACACACACACACACACGCACACACGCACGCACGCACACACACACACATCTAGGCACACACACAAACACACACCTACACACATACACCTAGACACACACACAAAACGTAGCAGACAGTCACCTTGCAGTCCAGTAGAAATATGGCTGCTCCTTTTCAGGGTTTAATGTTACATAAAACTCTAAGCGAAAATATATTCTGGGGGAAGAGGGGGAAGGAGGGAAGGAGTGGGGAGGAGGAGGGGAAGAGGGGGAAGAAGGGGGAGGAAGGGGAAGGAGGGAAGGAGTGGGGAGGAGGAGGGGAGGAGGGAAGGAGTGGGGAGGAGGAGGGGAGGAGGGGGAAGAAGGGGAGGAGTGGGGAGGAGGAGGGGAGGAGGGAAGGAGTGGGGAGGAGGGGGGAGGAGGGGGGAGAAGGGAATGAGTGGGGAGGAGGAGGGGAGGAGGGGGAAGAAGGGGGGAGGAAGGGGAAGGAGGGAAGGAGTGGGGAGGAGGAGGGGAGGAGGGAAGAAGTGGGGAGGAGGAGGGGAGGAGGAGGGGAGGAGGGAAGGAGTGGGGTGGAGGAGGGGAGGAGGGAAGGAGGAGGGGAGGAGGGGGAAGAAGGGGAGAGGAATGGGAAGGAGGGGGAGGAAGGGGAAGGAGGGGAGGAGGAGGGGCATTAGGGGGAAGGAGGGGAAGAGGGGGTAAGGAGGGAGAAAAGGAGGGGGAGGAGGGGAGGAGGGGGTAAAGAGGAGGAGGGGAGGAGGGGGTAAGGAGGGGAGGAGGGTGTGTGATGTGGTATAGTATTGTATGGTATGATGTGTTGGGTTGGGTTGGGTTGGGTTGTGGTGTGGTGTGGTATGGTATGGTGTAATGTGGTGTAGTATGGTGTGGTATGGTGTGGCATGGTATGGTGTGTTGTGATATGATGTGGTGTGGTGTGTTGTGGTATGGTGTGGTATGGTGTGGTGTGGTGTAGTATGGTGTGATGTGGTGTGGTATGGTATGGTATGGTGTGGTATGTTATGGTGTGTTGGGTTGTGGTGTAGTGTGGTGTGGTGTGGTATGGTGTGGTATGGTGTGGTATGGTGTGTTGGGTTGTGGTGTGGTATGGTATGTTATGGTATGGTATGGTATGTTATGGTATGGTATGGTGTGGTATGGTATGGTGTGGTATGGTATGGTGTTGTATGTTATGGTATGGTGTTGTGTGGTGTGGTGTGGTATGGTATGTTATGGTATGGTATGGTATGTTATGGTATGGTATGGTGTGGTATGGTATGGTGTTGTGTGGTATGGTGTGGTATGTTATGGTATGGTGTGATACTATCATACACACTACATGGTTATTTTATGTGTTGGGTTGTGGTGTGGTATGGTGTGGTGTGTTGGGTTGTGGTGTGGTGTAGTATGGTGTGTTGGGTTGTGGTGTGGTGTAGTATGGTGTGTTGGGTTGTGGTGTGGTGTAGTATGGTGTGTTGGGTTGTGGTGTGGTGTGGTATGGTGTGTTGGGTTGTGGTGTGGTGTGGTAGGGTGTGGTGTGGTATGGTGTGGTATGGTGTGGTAGGGTGTGGTAGGGTGTGGTATGGTGTGGTAGGGTGTGGTGGGTTGTGGTGTGGTATGGTATGGTGTGGTAGGGTGTGGTGTGGTGTAGTGTGGTGGGTTGTGGTGTGGTGTGGTATGGTGTGGTAGGGTGTAGTGTGGTGTAGTATGGTGTGTTGGGTTGTGGTGTGTTATGGTATGGTGTGGTGTAGTATGGTGGGTTGTGGTGTGGTGTGGTATGGTGTGGTAGGGTGTGGTGTGGTGTAGTATGGTGTGGTGGGTTCTGGTGTGGTGTGGTATGGTGTGGTAGGGTATGGTGTGGTGTAGTATGGTGTGTTGGGTTGTGGTGTGTTATGGTATGGTGTGGTGTAGTATGGTGGGTTGTGGTGTGTTATGGTATGGTGTGGTGTAGTATGGTGGGTTGTAGTGTGGTGTGGTATGGTGTGGTAGGGTGTGGTGTAGTATGGTGTGGTGGGTTGTGGTGTGGTGTGGTATGGTGTGGTAGGGTGTGGTGTGGTGTAGTATGGTGTGGTGGGTTCTGGTGTGGTGTTATTTGGTGTGGTAGGGTATGGTGTGGTGTAGTATGGTGTGTTGGGTTGTGGTGTGTTATGGTATGGTGTGGTGTAGTATGGTGGGTTGTGGTGTGGTGTGGTATGGTGTGGTAGGGTATGGTGTGGTGTAGTATGGTGGGTTGGGTTGTGGTGTGTTATGGTATGGTGTGGTGTAGTATGGTGGGTTCTGGTGTGGTAGGCTATGGTGTGGTGTAGTATGGTGTGTTGGGTTGTGGTGTGTTATGGTATGGTGTGGTGTAGTATGGTGGGTTCTGGTGTGGTGTGGTATGGTGTGGTAGGGTATGGTGTGGTGTAGTATGGTGGGTTGGGTTGTGGTGTGTTATGGTATGGTGTGGTGTAGTATGGTGGGTTCTGGTGTGGTAGGCTATGGTGTGGTGTAGTATGGTGTGTTGGGTTGTGGTGTGTTATGGTATGGTGTGGTGTAGTATGGTGGGTTCTGGTGTGGTGTGGTATGGTGTGGTAGGGTATGGTGTGGTGTAGTATGGTGGGTTGGGTTGTGGTGTGTTATGGTATGGTGTGGTGTAGTATGGTGGGTTCTGGTGTGGTAGGCTATGGTGTGGTGTAGTATGGTGTGTTGGGTTGTGGTGTGTTATGGTATGGTGTGGTGTAGTATGGTGGGTTGTGGTGTGGTGTGGTACTATCATACACACTACATGGTTATTTTATCTCCCCTGCCTCTTTTCCTCTGCCTTTTATTACCTCTCACCCCCACATTACACAAATCTATTTTCTGTCCTACTCTCTATCTCTCTCTGCAACCTCCTGCGTGGGGGCTATCACACATCTCTCTCTACCCCTCTCTATCCCTCTCTCTAAATTCCCACACTCCCCACTCCCTTGTCACAGCTGCCACTTCCCCTCACACACTCATTTATTACAGGTCACCAGGGAGTTACAGGGAGGAGCCGTTAAAAAGGACACGCCCCCGGCACGTCCCACCTACACAGAGAAGCTGTCCCACACACAGACACTCTCTCTCTCTCTCTCAATTCAATTCAAGGAGCTTCATTGGCATGGGAAACATGTGTTAACATTTACAAAGCAAGTGAGGTAGATAATATGCAAAAGTGAAATAAAAAATAAAAATGAACAGTAAACATTACACATACAGAAGTTTCAAAACAATAAAGACATTGCAAATGTCATATTATGTATGTATACAGTGTTGTAATGATGTGCAAATGGTTAAAGTACACAAGGGAAAATAAATAAGCATAAATATGGGTTGTATTTACAGTGGTGTTTGTTCTTCACTGGTTGCACTTTCTTGTGGCAACAGGTCACAAATCTTGCTGCTGTGATGGCACACTGCGGAATTTCACCCAGTAGATATGGGAGTTGATCAAAATCGGGTTTGTTTTCGAACTCTTTGTGGATCTGTGTAATCTGAGGGAAATATGTGTCTCTAATATGGTCATACATTGGGCAGGAGGTTAGGAAGTGCAGCTCAGTTTCCACCTCATTTTGTGGGCAGTGAGCACATAGCCTGTCTTCTCTTGAGAGCCAGGTCTGTCTACAGCGGCCTTTCTCAATAGCAAGGGTATGCTCACTGAGTCTGTACATAGTCAAAGCTTTCCTTAAGTTTGGGTCAGTCACAGTGGTCAGGTATTCTGCCACTGTGTACTCTCTGTTTAGGGCCAACTAGCATTCTAGTTTGCTCAGTTTTTTTGTTAATTCTTTCCAATGTGTCAAGTAATTATCTTTTTGTTTTCTCATGATTTGCATTGGTCTAATTGTGTTGCTGTCCTGGGACTGTGGGGTGTGTTTGTGTTTGTGAACAGAGCCCCAGGACCAGCTTGCTTAGGGGACTCTTCTCCAGGTTCATCTCTCTGTAGGTGATGGCTTTGTTATGGAAGGTTTGGGAATCGCTTCCTTTTAGGTGTTTGTAGAATTTAACAGCTCTTTTCTGGATTTTGATAATTAGCGGGTATCGGTGTTATTTGGTGTTCTATGTTGTACAAGGAGGATATTTTTGCAGAATTCTGCATGCAGAGTCTCAATTTGGTGTTTGTCCCATTTTGTGAAATCTTGGTTGGTGAGCGGACCCCAGACCTCACAACCATAAAGGGCAATGGGTTCTATGACTGATTCAAGTATTTTTAGCCAGATCCTAATTGGTATGTTGAATTTTATGTTCCTTTTGATGGCATAGAATGCCCTTCTTGCCTTGTCTCTCAGATCGTTCACAGCTTTGTGGAAGTTACCTGTGGCGCTGATGTTGAGGCCGAGGTCCATATAGTTTTTTGTGTGCTCAAGGGCAATGGTGTCTAGATGGAATGTGTATTTGTGGTCCTGGCGACTGGACCTTTTTTGGAACACCATTATTTTGGTCTTACTGAGATTTACTGTCAGGGCCCAGGTCTGACAGAATCTGTGCAGAATATCAAGGTGCTGCTGTAGGCCCTCCTTGGTTGGTGACAGAAGCACCAGATCATCAGCAAACAGTAGACATTTGACTTCAGATTCTAGTAGGGTGAGGCCGGGTGCTGCAGGCTGTTCTAGTGCGCTCGCCAATTCGTTGATATATATGTTGAAGAGGGTGGGGCTTAAGCTGCATCCATGTCTCACACCACGGCCCCGTGGGAAGAAATGTGTATGTTTTTTGCCTATTTTAACCACACACTTGTTGTTTGCGTACATGGATCTTATAATGTCGTAGGTTTTACCCCCAACACCACTTTCCATCCGTCTCTCTCTCTCTCTCTCTCCCCCTCGCTTGCTCGCTCCCTCCCTCCATCCCTCCCTCTCTCTCCCTACTTCCATTACTGTTTGGACTCACTGTCCTACTAAAGTAGTTACACACACAGGAAACAGTTGATAGATACAGACTAATATGTGTTTTCCGGCTTACATCAGAAGGCTAAAAGTTGACCTGTGAAATAACTATACTACCTGTTTAATTCAGCAAGTGGGGTTGTGTTGTCCCTACTGTCCACAACATAACACAATCATCTGGGCTGTTTCATATTAAGCACACACACAGATACATAGACAGAGAGAGAGAAAGAGAGACACACGCTCACATACCAAACCAAGATTAAAAGCAGGGTGTGGAATGTTGAAGCAGTCTATATCACTCAATGGGCCAGTAATTAAACAGATTAGCTGCTGTGAATATCTGAAAAGGGATTAGCAGGCAGATAATAACATGGGAGAGGACACAGAGTGCATTCCACTTTTGTTATTATCTATTTCACTTGTTTTGGCAATGTAAACATGTGTTTCCCATGCCAATAAAGCCCTTAAATTGAATATATATATATATATATATATATATATATATATATATATATATACACATATAGAGAGAAAGAGAGAGAGAGAGAGAGAGAGAGAGAGAGAGAGAGAGAGAGAGAGAGAGAGAGAGAGAGAGAGAGAGAGAGAGAGAGAGAGAGAGAGAGAGAGAGAGAGAGAGAGAGAGAGAGAGAGAGAGAGAGAGAGAGAGAGAGAGAGAGACAAACTACTTGGAATTATCCTGGGAGACAAACACACAAGCCCCCTGTGACTGTCACAGGGAGTCACAGTGAGTTACTGAGAGTTACAGCGAGTCAGAAGGAGTTACAGGGAGTCAGAAGGAGTTACATGGAGTCAGAAGGAGTTACAGGGAGTCAGAAGGAGTTACAGGGAGTTACAGGGAGTTACAGGGAGTCAGAAGGAGTTACAGGGAGTCAGAGGGAGTTACATGGAGTTACAGGGAGTCAGAAGGAGTTACAGGGAGTTGCAGGGAGTCAGAAGGAGTTACAGGGAGTCAGAAGGAGTTACAGGGAGTCAGAAGGAGTTACAGGGAGTTACAGGGAGTCAGAAGGAGTTACATGGAGTCAGAAGGAGTTACAGGGAGTTAGAAGGAGTTAGAAGGAGTTACAGGGAGTTAGAAGGAGTTACAGGGAGTTACAGGGAGTCAGAAGGAGTTACAGGGAGTCAGAAGGAGTTACAGGGAGTTACAGGGAGTCAGAAGGAGTTACAGGGAGTTAGAATGAGTTACATGGAGTTACAGGGAGTCAGAAGGAGTTACAGGGAGTCAGAAGGAGTTACAGGGAGTCACATGGAGTCACAGGGAGTTACTGAGAGTTACAGGGATTCACAGGGAGTTAATGGGAGTTACTGGGAGTTCAAGGGAGTTACAGGGAGTCCGAAGGAGTTACAGGGAGTTAGAAGGAGTTACATGGAGTTACAGGGAGTCAGAAGGAGTTACAGGGAGTCAGAAGGAGTTACAGGGAGTTACAGGGAGTTACTGAGAGCTACTGAGAGTTACAGGGAGTTACTGAGAGTTACTGAGAGTCACAATGAGTTACTGAGAGCTACTGAGAGTTACTGAGAGTTACAGGGAGTTACAGGGAGTTACTGAGAGCTACTGAGAGCTACTGAGAGTTACAGGGAGTTACTGAGAGTCACAATGAGTTACTGAGAGCTACTGAGAGCTACTGAGAGTTACAGGGAGTTACTGAGAGCTACTGAGAGTCACAATGTGTTACTGAGAGCTACTGACAGCTACTGAGAGTTACAGGGAGTTACTGAGAGTTACAGGGGGTTACAGAGAGTTACTGAGAGTTACTGAGAGTTACTGAGAGTTACTGAGAGCTACTGAGAGCTAGTGATAGTTACAGGGAGTTACTGAGAGTTACTGAGAGTTACTGAGAGCTACTGAGAGCTACTGAGAGCTACAGGGAGTTACTGAGAGTTACTGAGAGCTAGTGAGAGCTAGTGAGAGCTAGTGAGAGTTACAGGGAGTTACTGAGAGTTACTGACATTCACAATGAGTTACTGAGAGCTACTGAGAGTTACGGGGATTTACTGAGAGTTACTGAGAGTCACAATCAGTTACTGAGAGCTACTGAGAGTTACAGGGAGTTACTGAGAGCTACTGAGAGTTACTAAGAGCTACTGAGAGTTACAGGAATTACAGGGAGTTACAGGGAGTTACAGGGGCCAGAATGATCTCTATTTCCTCCATTGAGGTATTGAGGGAGACTTTGTTGAGATTAGCCTAATTGTATTGTTATTCTAATATCTCCCATTGTGCTGCTCTGAGAGGAGAGGAAAAGTGATGGAGGAGAGTTGAATGAAAACAAGAAGGAGAAAAGGGAGAAAGCAGAGGGGACTCTGAGTCAGTGGTGGCAAAGCGTCTGAGCCTTGGGTTGTCCGAGCAACACTGTCAATCAAAGAGCTTAGAGTGCTTTTAAGAGGATTTTTTCTTCAGAAAACCCAAGCACGCAAATGCACACATAGGTAGACACACACGCGCGCATGGATGCGCACACACACACACACACACACATACAGTGGGGCAAAAAAGTATTTAGTCAGCCACCAATTGTGCAAGTTCTCCCACTTAAAAAGATGAGAGAGGCCTGTAATTGTCATCATAGGTACACTTCAACTATGACAGACAAAATGAGGAGAAAAAATCCAGAAAATCACATTGTAGGATTTTTTACTTATTTATTTGCAAATTATGGTGGAAAATAAGTATTTGGTCACCTACAAACAAGCAAGATTTCTGGCTCTCACAGACCTGTAACTACTTCTTTAAGAGGCTCCTCTGTCCTCCACTCGTTACCTGTATTAATGGCACCTGTTTGAACTTGTTATCAGTATAAAAGACACCTGTCCACAACCTCAAACAGTCACACTCCAAACTCCACTATGGCCAAGACCAAAGAGCTGTCAAAGGACATCCGAAACAAAATTGTAGACCTGCACCAGGCTGGGAAGACTGAATCTGCAATAGGTAAGCAGCTTGGTTTGAAGAAATCAACTGTGGGAGCAATTATTAGGAAATGGAAGACATACAAGACCACTGATAATCTCCCTCGATCTGGGGCTCCACGCAAGATCTCACCTGTGGGGTCAAAATGATCACAAGAACAGTGAGCAAAAATCCCAGAACTACACAGGGGAGCCTAGTGAATGACCTACAGAGAGCTGGAACCAAAGTAACAAAGCCTACCATCAGTAACACACTACGCCGGCAGGGACTCAAATCCTGCAGTGCCAGACGTGTCCCCCTGCTTAAGCCAGTACATGTCCAGGCCCGTCTGAAGTTTGCTATAGAGCATTTGGATGATCCAGAAGAAGATTGGGAGAATGTCACATGGTCAGATGAAACCAAAATATAACTTTTTGGTAAAAACTCAACTCGTCGTGTTTGGAGGACAAAGAATGCTGAGTTGCATCCAAAGAACACCATACCTACTGTGAAGCATGGGGGTGGAAACATCGTGCTTTGGGGCTGCTTTTCTGCAAAGGGACCAGGACGACTGATCCGTGTAAAGGAAATTAATGGGGCCATGTATCGTGAGATTTTGAGTGAAAACCTGTGAGGGGGGGGGTACCACTGCTGCACACAGGCACACTTGCCTGATCATATGAAGTAGCCCAGCATATTGGAAAACCTTCCAAAACAAGTTATACGCAGATAAGAGTCCCAGGAGACACAAACATCTTGGCCTACACAGAAAGAGAGGCAAGAGGACAGAACGGAGAGAAAAGGGTACAGGGAACCCAGCATGAGGTTCTGCAGTGTGCTGCTGCTGGCAGCACCGTAAGGAGGAGAGGGGGAAGAAGAGAGGTGGACGGGGTCACCCCCTCTCCGCAACATAAAGGGGGACGTTTGTTTCTGAGTGGAATTACAAGTGGTGGAGAAAACAAACCCTCCAGTCGCCTCAAAACCAAAGTGCTCCCCTCCCTCAATGGCAGTGGATTCTAGCCCACTGTACTTCCCCCTCCCCTCTATCTCTCTTTCTGTGTTCTCCATTGTCTACAGAGGACAAGGGTCTAAAATTCTGTTTGGAGCTCTGGCATTTTAAACAGTCTAAACTATAGAAATCTGTGCCAGGCAAGGATTCAACTGGCCAATCAAAATGCCCACCAGGAGTTGGCATGAGATGGTTCAGCCCAATTAAAGCCATTATTCTTGTCATTAAGCACAGAGAGACGCGGGTTAATGTTTCTCCTGTCCTGCCAAAGACTGATATATACAGTGCCTTGCGAAAGTATTCGGCCCCCTTGAACTTTGCGACCTTTTGCCACATTTCAGGCTTCAAACATAAAGATATAAAACTGTATTTTTTTGTGAAGAATCAACAACAAGTGGGACACAATCATGAAGTGGAACGACATTTATTGGATATTTCAAACTTTTTTAACAAATCAAAAACGGAAAAATTGGGCGTGCAAAATTATTCAGCCCCCTTAAGTTAATACTTTGTGGCGCCACCTTTTGCTGTGATTACAGCTGTAAGTCGCTTGGGGTATGTCTCTATCAGTTTTGCACATCGAGAGACTGAATTTTTTCCCCATTCCTCCTTGCAAAACAGCTCGAGCTCAGTGAGGTTGGATGGAGAGCATGTCTCAGGTCTTTTGCAGACTCCATCAGGTTTTCTTCCAGAATGGTCCTGTATTTGGCTCCATCCATCTTCCCATCAATTTTAACCATCTTCCCTGTCCCTGCTGAAGAAAAGCAGGCCCAAACCATGATGCTGCCACCACCATGTTTGACAGTGGGCATGGTGTGTTCAGGGTGATGAGCTGTGTTGCTTTTACGCCAAACATAACGTTTTGCATTGTTGCCAAAAAGTTCCATTTTGGTTTCATCTGACCAGAGCACCTTCTTCCACATGTTTGGTGTGTCTCCCAGGTGGCTTGTGGCAAACTTTAAACGACACTTTTTATGGATATCTTTAAGAAATGGCTTTCTTCTTGCCACTCTTCCATAAAGGCCAGATTTGTGCAATATACGACTGATTGTTGTCCTATGGACAGAGTCTCCCACCTCAGCTGTAGATCTCTGCAGTTCATCCAGAGTGATCATGGGCCTCTTGGCTGCATCTCTGATCAGTCTTCTCCTTGTATGAGCTGAAAGTTTAGAGGGACGGCCAGGTATTGGTAGATTTGCAGTGGTCTGATACTCCTTCCATTTCAATATTATCACTTGCACAGTGCTCCTTGGGATGTTTAAAGCTTGGGAAATCTTTTTGTATCCAAATCCGGCTTTAAACTTCTTCACAACAGTATCTCGGACCTGCCTGGTGTGTTCCTTGTTCTTCATGATGCTCTCTGCGCTTTTGACGGACCTCTGAGACTATCACAGTGCAGGTGCATTTATACGGAGACTTGATTACACACAGGTGGTTTGTATTTATCATCATTAGTCATTTAGGTCAACATTGGATCATTCAGAGATCCTCACTGAACTTCTGGAGAGAGTTTTCTGCACTGAAAGTAAAGGGGCTGAATAATTTTGCACGCCCAATTTTTCAGTTTTTGATTTGTTAAGAAAGTTTGAAATATCCAATAAATGTCGTTCCACTTCATGATTGTGTCCCACTTGTTGTTGATTCTTCACAAAAAAATACAGTTTTATATCTTTATGTTTGAAGCCTGAAATGTGGCAAAAGGTCGCAAAGTTCAAGGGGGCCGAATACTTTCGC